>NW_008668808.1:0-26381 GCF_000695815.1 Acanthisitta chloris
AAAAATACTACTACTACTAAAAATAATATTTAATAACTACAGAGCAAGAAAATTCCATAAATAAATAAATAAATGAAATGTTTTCAAGCAGGTGTCTGTACCTATAAAAGCATTTTCAGAATATGCTGGAAATTAACACACACAAATGAAAAATGCTAGTTAGCATGGACTTCAAAGGACTTAAAAAATGCTAGTGTGGCTGTATTATATTGGTTTATGGTATCAGTCAGTTAATAGAGATCTGGGTAAATAGGCCAGGGACTTTGTGATGACACAAAATATTAGAAACACAGCAAAGGCACAGAAGTTGATTATGGCAAACAGCAATGTATAAGCTGGGACAAAAATTGAATATGCAGTTCTGACCTGAAGCAAAAATTGAAGCCATGCTATTCATATTTTTCTGTTCTTCTAAAGGACATTATAAAAACTAGAATATACTGACAAAGCAGAAGTCTGCATTCACACAGATCCATAATGTGTTGTTAACTTCAAACTACAGATACACAATTTCAAACAGAAGCAACATTAACTCTGCAGTCTGCACCAACCACAACTTTATACTCATTGCTAAAATCTTTCTGAGGCTTATTTCTCTCCTGCACGAACTATGGAGTGCACAGGTTAGCACAACACACCAAAACATGAAGAGGAAGAGACAGCACACATGGGAACACCCAGATCACCTGCCAGTAATCCTCAGTAGAAATCCCCACCAGGAAAAAAGGATCCAAGCTACCAATGGTGACAAATCAAAATATAGATATAATTTCTATAAATTAATGTCAGTAACCCTCAAATCTGTCTGAAATAATAGTGGATATCTATAAAATTGGGATATTCTTTTTTCCTTTCAAATATTATAGTGAGAGAGATACATATTATGGTATGTCAGACTGAATTAGTACATGTGCTTTTGTTTCCTAGTGTTAATAAAGAGCATGAAAATGGAAAAAACAAAACCCTAGACAATCAGAATAGTCTCTGTGGTCCAATACTCATGATTTGTGCTCATTCACTTAATTACTCTGTATCACCTACCACTGTGAAGCATGAACAATCATCGAGGTCTGAAAAATATGTGGTGAACACAGTTCCATACAGATAAACATATTTTTTATAAGATCAATAAGTATGTTAACAGGCACTTAACAGTCCAAAACATTGACATAATGACAAAGACTTCAAAGGCTATCTTTTTACAGTATTTTGGATATCATAAAACACCATAAGAAATTAAAATATTTTTCATCATTAATGTTAATTTGAGAATTTCATAGAATTCATAAATAAAAGTGGGGGTTTTGAGGCACTGGTGGTGGTTCCCACCCCCCTTCCTCCCCAGCATAAAGGTAAAACATGTGTGACAAATCTTCAGCAGAGACTTTGCTAGTGTTTTACTCAGGTACGGCTGACTATGTGACTATCCACATGAAAACCACATTCCCTAAATTAAGAATTTAACATTTCACAGGAACAGAACACTTCTTTTGGTTTGAATACTGATAGCAATCTAGTTTTCTGTCATTGTCAAGGTAAAGAACACTCTTCTATACAGGTCTCCAAGTAAAATTACTTATAATGTCACTACTGAGGTATTGAACAGCATCTTTAAAAAAAAAAACCTGAGAACTTCCTGTACTTCCAATATTCTTACTTAGAATACATAGCAAAACCCAAATGAATCCTACACTAATCATAGAATGGGAGCCATCTCAACACTTGAAATTAGTTCTACAGATTCTACAACATATATGTTTTTTTCTTTTGATATAATTTTTGTGATGCTATATATGCTATTCTACTCCCTAAATTTTTTCTGTCATGCTCTTGCTTCCTGAATGTCTCGCATGATTTGTAGTTTCACATGTGAATATTCCCAAAGTCCTGTCCAGCTGATGCTGGCCTGGCTGATGTTTGTGTAGTTTCAAAATCATGTACCAGAGCTCCCAAGGTAGTATCAGAACAGCAATAACTGTATTTCAAGGGTTCCAAATGCAGAGAGAATATGGATGTGATGAGACAACAACATTCACACGACAAGAACAGCTTCTGGGACAGAAGAAATTATTCAGATGCCATGGAGTGTTCAATCTGCAAAAATCCACTGCCACTGTAGTAAAATCAGTGTAAATTCTCAGAAGGAAAATTATCTGATTATGATGCTTAGAAATTGTTGTCCTCTTACAGCTGTAGAATGCTGTACTTGGGCAAAGGTGGATGGTGTGCTTAGTGGATGAGTTTGATTTATCAACTATTTCTTCAGCTCTTACTGAGGAACTGTAGGACCAAATGAGATGAAGTTGTATGGCTGACAAAACATGCTATTTGAGTTAGCTGGAAACAAGAGTGGAAGGCAAGAGCAGTTGCAGAAACTGGTGATTCTGTAGCTGGATTTTGCTAATATTACTTGG
This sequence comes from Acanthisitta chloris, assembly GCF_000695815.1. Classification (NCBI taxonomy): domain Eukaryota; kingdom Metazoa; phylum Chordata; class Aves; order Passeriformes; family Acanthisittidae; genus Acanthisitta; species Acanthisitta chloris. Next base: position 2,415 of record NW_008668808.1, read on the forward strand.
ATGGTTAGAGCAGCTGACTTCCCTCCTGTAGAGTTTACTTTTTGGCTGACAAAGTACTCCTCTTTAACCCCTGAAGTCCAAGTGCAAGAATGTCAGCAAAAAAAAATCCCTGCGTTTAAAATCCAGACAAATTGAAATACCTTTATTTGTTTTTCTTCTAATGTTTAAAGCTTATTTGTTGTCAAAGTGCCATTACAGTCCATAGTTACAACACTACAAGTCAGTTTTGCCTGTCAAATATTTGACAAATATGTCTTCTGACACCTTGTGTACTTTAGTAATGGATGCGCATTAACCACAGGAAAGATGAAGAAACAGTGGTTTAGAATTGAGACTGTTGTTTATTTTTTTGTAAAACATAGAGCTACATACTCAAGAACAGTCATTGTGAGAACAAATAACTTGAGTTAAAACTGCAGGTTTTTTAAAATATCTTCCATCTGCTTCAGATGTTCATGGTCAAAGATCCTCACATTGCAGGGGAGGAAGGATTGAAAAAAAAATCCTTGCTCTTCCTTCAGATCAAATTGTCAAAAATTGCCAACTCATTGTGTTGTTTTGGTCATGTTCCCAGTACACACCACTGAATTTTCAAGGAGAAAACAAATACTGATTAACAGAATTGTCTTTGGAACTTCACTAATAACTATAATTTTTGGAAGTTTTCTGATTTCAGGTTGTGTTGATATCCATATGAGAGGAAAACTTGAAGTCACATACTTCAGGCTGTCATGTATTATATGTGAGATTTAAGCAGATCGTAATTGCTCATGAAAACTTTTCTTGAAGCAGCATGAAAGAGAAGAACTTCTGCAACCTCATATGCTGATACTAAATGATGATAAAATTTCAGAAGTCTATTAAATGTACGTGATCAGCAATTCCTAGTCTGAACATCTACCTTTGATGATGAGAAAGGGCTGTTAGTCACAACAGCCATCATCGTGTAGAAGCTGATGGAAGCTCCCTTCTGGATTATGGATGGTATATTCACAATATTTCCCATTCTCTTCTGGCAAATGTATTCTATCCATGCACCTGTTGGAGACAGCAGAAAATTCCAGAGTATTGCTATGTGCATATGCCTTAATGTCCAGTGAATCAGAATAATGCTAAAGTAGTGTCTTGGACTTCAGTGATTTTTATAGGAGACCTTTTAGAACAGCAGCTTGTTAAATATATATGTCAGCACTTTGTAAATTCCTGAATTTCTTAGGAATTTGTTTTTCCACAAAAAAGAAATTATTGAAGGACCTATTGTTTATAGATCTATAGTGTAACACCAGGGAAGTCACAAAAGCCCTAATCTTGAAGGAAAAAAATACTGTTGCTTTGATTTTCTGTTCAACTGCAGACACAGCAGTTACTTGTAAAGAATTCAGATTAAAAGTAGTAGCAGGTTCTATGCAGATTGTTAGCAGAATGTACAATCTCAGAAAAAATGTGCTCTTGGATGCTTCGTACAGCTTTTAGAACTTATGAACTGGTATTTCATTGAGTCATGCTAGCATTTCTGTTAAGCTTATGTCATTACACAAGAGATGACACATGACATCCAATACACCAAACACTAAGACACGGAACAGAAAAATGAACTTATTTTCTTGATTGATTTTTAATCACAAGCAAGTATATAAGAAGAATAATAAAGCAAGAAAATAAGATAATCAAGATTACTTCCCCTGTAGATGCAAATCACAAGAAAGAAATGTTTGATGATTATTGATGGTGAAAATATTAGCATCAAATGAAAAAACTTGTAAAGGAAAACAAGCATTAGTGTTGGCCACAAAAAAAGTAAGAACAGTAACCACGAGCGAGTGTTTATACCAGAAATATTACAACTATAATAATTACATGTGTACCATGTAATTAGAAATTTTGTTTCAATCATAAATACCATATTTAATGGTTTTATTCCTAAGAATTTAGCTGATCTGAATCTCCTTGAACAGTGCTATGATGCCATTAGCACAGGTGACTCAGATGGACTCAGGCCAGCAAAATTCTCAGGAATAAGTCGATCAGGTACAATGTTCTTATTCAATACAGACCTCACATAAAACAGCAGCTAAAAATAATGATTTTATTATACAATTACATCTTAGTTTAGACAACTAAATCTTATTGCAACTTGATTTTTTGAATAAAAGAGAATGAGATAAAGGTAATGTTCTTTGTAAAGTTCACAGCCTTTGTAAATCTTTAAAACAATCATGAAGCTTTTGTAACTGCAGTGCAAATGGGAGTCACAAAATCTTTCTGCAAAGAACAAATAAGGGAAGACTCTAACACAGCACAAGGCTCCAAACGTATCAATATGGGATCTAAGGCTGCTCAGACTTACAATACTAATTGGGATTTGCCAGAATTTATACCTCAGTCATTATTCAATCTCTGTGCACCTGGACAAGAATAATCACTATAAAATATACAGAATCATAGAATTTTAGGGGTTGGAATTGACCTTACAGATAATCTAGTCCCAAACCCTGCTGCCATAGGCAAGGACACCTCCCCACTAGACCATGTTGCTCAAGGCCTCACCTAGCCTGGCTTTGAAACATAGAGCACCAGTAGCAACAAGTATGGTTATTCTGACTAGGAACTTAAACCTGGTCCTGTTTCTATTTGAGTCAGTTCAAATCTGAAGTATTACTTCAGCTGTAGAAACAAGAACTATGGTGAAACTATACCACACTGTTCAGAGAAAATGAGTTATAAAACTGTGCAAGAACAAGGAGATATCAAGCACTAGGAACCCAGACTTTCTTCAGGCATGGATTGTAGCCCTGTAAATATTATTGTCCTATTACTAGAAAAAGCTCTGCACAGTTACAGTGCAGGATCTTGGGATTTGCCAGAGGTTGCCTTAGTCTGAGGTGATTTCAATTTATTTTGTGATTTCAAGTCCCTAGTCATCACATAACTAACTACCCACAGGGTAGTTATCTGACAGCAAAGATCTAACTAACAAACATTAGCTCCTTATCTTAATCGGACCTGGAGGAGGCAGTTCTGTAACTTTAGTGACTAACAGGTAAAAACACGGGATAAAATGAAAAGGAAAGAAACCAAAACAACCTGTGGCTGGACACACATGAAGACAAATATGAAAACTGACTGCAGTACAAAATGGACAAAAATAACTTCAAGCTGACCCAAGGCATGGATGAAAGCATGGTTTTGGCTAGGCTTCTTTTGAATGGGTTGGGATGGGAGTTTAATTTATTTGTATTTTCCCTGTAGAAGAATTTAGGATGCTGATGAATTGCCAGCTCTTCCCTCACTCCTTTTGTTTTTTTTTATTGTTTTTTTCAGGAAAATATGCACTGTCAGCTTCAGGCCTCTGGCAAATAATGGAAGGGTGACTGTAACAATGAAAAGAAAACTAGGAAGCTTTTGCATAACAATTTTAACAGCAATGTTATTCCCTCTCTTTATTACTTAGATAACTTGGATTAAAGTGTTTCAGTCTTTGTAACTGGACTAAGAATAATTGTTTGGTTTATTTAGTTCAAATGGATAAAATATTACTTGGACTGATAGCAAGTTCTTAGAGAAATACAGGTTGTATGTCCCTCTTACACTCAGAACTCTTCTGTAAGAATATATAACAACCTTTAAAGTTACAACTACTGCAAGAATTTCAAGCAGAGCTTAATTCATGCATATATACATTCATTTCCTTTTCACAGAATTCAGGTTCAAACCACAGCACAATTTATGTTCAGTAGCAGGAATAACTGATGTAGGGAAGGTATGCAGATATACAACACAGAGCAGCACAACTTGTGCTGATTTTTATTGTAAAGTAAAAATAAACCATGATTTGAGTTTCTGGTTTGTTCATTAGTTCTATGTAGCTTGGAATTCTTTCCAGTTTACTGTAAAGCTGACATATATATATTATTAAAATGATTATGGCTAGACAGCAGATAGGAAGTCTGCCTGGAAAATGGGATGAAGTGGAGCCCTTTGGGGCATATGTAATCAATAAGGCTCCCTCAGGGGAAGGAAAGTCACAGAAAGCCAGAAATGCATCAGCTTGAGTCACAAGGGGAACAGGAATTGTCAGCAGGACAGTGATTCTCACCTCACAGACCAAAAAGTCTTCACTCACAAACCCTGATAATTCTGTAGGGCTTTTTGCAACTGAGGAAGCAACAGGAAATTATGGCAGTAGCAAGCAAAATGGAGCAAAAGAGCCAACGTGGACATATCTGAAAGGGCATTTTTTTCCAAGTTAATTTATTTAATCGGTACTCAATAGAGTGTCACTATTTACATTTCTAAATTTATTTATAAGTATGGATATAAATAAAAGATTATGTGGGACATACCAGACAAATTGGATGGAAACTATTAAGCAAAAATGTCCTGCTCCAAAGTTTGAAACAAGTTGGAAAGCAGGGATTGCAATATGGCAGCACAAAAACCCATATATCATTCTGCTAGGGAAAGTATCACCAAGAAACAAAACCCCTGAACTTGATAATATTTAGTTGGCTTACAGCATTTCTTAATCAACTGCACAGGCTAGGTAACTCAAGGAGTATATATTATGAAATTCCTGAAGGCTGCATCCCCTGGAAGGGATTCACACTGGAGCAGTTCTTGTAGAACTGCAGACTGTGGAAAGGGCCCACATTGGAGCAGAGGAGGCCTGAGACAGCAAACGGCATGTTGATGGGCTGCTGGTAGGGCTGAGTTTTCTTTCTCTTTTGTACAGCTACTACATATCAATGTCTTGACCAAGAAACAAAGTTACTGATAAAGTTGCCTAAAAGTACTTTTACTGAGGATATCTCATGAGAAAAAATAGCCACACCAAAGCAAAACACCAAAACACATGTAAACATTATTTTGGTATTTGCAAGAAGATGCATGTGTAGTGTTTTATAACCACACAATTTCATTTTGACATATATGATAAAGGTAATAAAATGACTAATCTATTTATGTAAATCTGTATATTTTCATATGGAATTTGGAAAATTTTTTTTACATATGTAAGGCATATTTGTTAAATACTGTGACTTGTGAGTTTAGAAATCCTTACAGAACATTCATGAATCTTAAAGTCTTAGAGGTCTTCATTTTAAATTTCTAGAGTATTGCTTTGGGGTGAGATAGGGATATTTTTATAACAATACAAGATTGGTATAGTTTTTGTGTTACTGAAATCACTCTGAATCTGTGATAAGGAAGCACAGGTAATTGTGGTCCAAGTAACACCACACATTTTATACTGTAAATATTGTGTTTGTCCAATCAGAATATAAGTCAGTTCTTGTTTTGAATTATTATTATTTGTCCCTACATTTAAAAGTTCAAAAGGAAATCAGTGTAGTTTCTGATGGGATTCTGTAGTCATGTTAACATTTCCTAAATTTAAACAGAAAATACACTTTGAGCAACAGACCATAACATCAAATGCAACTTTTTAAATGTACTGGTGAAATGGTATTCATTCAGTACAGATCTGTAAATATTCACAAAACTGTATTCTTAATTCAAATTTTTATATTAAGTATCCACTTTTGAATATTATTTCAGGAAGAGGAACACTTATAGATCACTATGTTAATTCAAACAATTTTTACCAAGTAACATAACCCTGCAGGCTTTAACATTATGCATCAGCTGCCTATAAGATATATTAAAACATGTTAGACGATCAGCTTGCAGTATGGGAATGATTACCACATGCTATTAATTAATTAACTTTCAAGATAAATGTCACAACTTCATTTGCAGAACCAGGAATTTATTTAAAGACAAAAACCATCTGATTGTTAATATCATTATGCACCATTTAGAAGTTTTAATAACACAGATTGAGTCCATGCATAAATGGGAATTATTTTGACCCTGAACCAAAACTCAGACCTACTGGTCAGTGATACAGTCCTAAGAAATACTCTTTGCTGAGTTTCAGAAGCTGTCAGCAAGGGATGGTGCAAAGACTCTTCTCTTTTCCAATGTACAGACTTTTGCATTATACGTTAGGTGAAGTTGCCTCCTAATTAGCAAGACATACGCTGGTACATAATCATTGTCATGTTAAAGTGTTATAATTTGACTGTGCTTCAAATCTGAGAACTAGTATTAAGAGTTTATGAGTAAATGTACACGGAAAGTGAAACAGTGAAAATGTGATAGGAAGATGAGGATTTTTTAAAAAGCATACTAAGGACATTAATGCATGATTAAGAACTAATTATTACACAGAGTTAGACAGTTTATTAAAGAAAACAAACAGCAGATTGAAAAACAGAATTCAGGCCACTTGCGTTCATCCTGGATTTGCCAAAAGTCTAAAGACTTATTTTCTCCTAATAGAGAAGGGTGCTCAAACTGTCTTTCAGGTCAGGAAAACTGCTGACAGATTTTAATAGTGTAAAACACATTTTGCCAGCCTTGCACTGCTGATTCTGCCATTGATTGTGCTCATTCTCTATGTAGGCAAGATGTAAAAAACACAACATTTCTACGTGTCTGGAGAATATTTTATAGTACATCAATGAATAATGACTCCAGTCTATAAAGTGTGAATGAATCACTTAAAGTATCATCAGGTACAGGATCTCTATTTCATCAGACACGTAACAGCTATTTGGAAGTTATTAAGCCATTAGCAGATAATACAACTGATTACTTAGGCCAGAAGCTCATGAAATGACCTTTTGCACTGTGGAAGAAATGAATGAACATTGAAATCCAAGCTGCACTGGTATTGTAGGAAATGTTGGTCCATAAAAAGTTCCCTGATAATTTCAATCTTCTTTAGTGTAACAGACCTAATATCATCACTGATGACTAAATGAGAAAAGCTTATATTTGAGGGGGAAGAAATGCCATTTCCAAGCCCGTATGGCTTTATTTCAGCCAGTAAATGCAGCACCACAAGCCACAGAAAGTACTCAAAAACACCTTCTTGGTGCATAGATAATACAGAAGCAAAGAGAATCAATGGGAGACATTTTTATAAATTTTAAATATTAATTATGTAGAAATAGGATTATTCATTTACAGAATGGATAAAAAATTTGTACTTAATTTAAGGTATCACATTAAACAACTGACTATTCATAAGTTCCTAAATATATGTCTTTTCCTAGGATGTTTAATCTTTTAGTACAGACGAAGCATTAAATTTTATATCTTCTTGCCTTTTTGTCTTTAAATAATCAACAACTTTGTCTCAGCTGATTTAATTCTTTTCCAGAGGCAAGTTTTACTGAAAGGAAAAATTTACAGAAATCAGAGAATTACGAGTTGGTGTAATACCAATACAGGCATCCATACGACATGCATACATCTATATCTGTGTGCATGTAAAGCCATTTGGGTCTGAGTAACAGAGCATTTAATTTCTATCCTACAAGAGGAAAAAATGTGAAGGGCCCTCTTGCTGTGGGGCTGAGATTTAATATTGAGTTGTCAATATAACCACCAACCAAGTATGCAGATTTCCATGAATCAGATGGATCCATGGATCAGACTCTCCAGCTTCTGAGAATCTACTAGTCATTGTTCATATCTGCTCCATTATTTGCATATGTCACAGGGTATAAATCACAGAGTATATTCCCAACTGCACGAATTGCCTAACATTTAACCCTGTTGTTTTCTACTGACTCTCCAGTCCATTAATTTATCTTCTCCTTCCAGTCACAATATTCTTCTTAACTTCATAGTCTTAACATGTGAAGCCCACCAAGTTTCATACTGGGATTAAAAACAAAATAAAATCTGCTTTAAGGCCTGATTGAATTGTTTGCAGAGTGTCTCAATTGCATAAGAAAACATGATTGCAGCTGGCTACATAAATTGTTCTGGCCTGCAGGCCTGTGCTAATATTGCAACAACAAAAATGTCCTATGATATTGTAAGTAGAAGCTGTTCACATAATATGTAGGTGAAACAGGTTATAAAAATTTTCTCCAATAGGCAAAGAGACTTGCCTCTTACATTTTTTCCAACTATTCAAAGGAGAAACATTCCTGAATTTTTTTTACAAATATCAGGATTTTCATAGCTGAGAAAAAGACAGATATCTCCTGAAATCAATTAAAATACCCTAAATACATGTATGTTTCTTGTGATTCTTTTCAAATAAAGACCCAGTCCTTGATGAGCAAGAACTTAACAGCACTCTCATTACTATCTCAAAAGAAGAAACACATTTCATTGACACTGCAACTCTACTTCTTTTTGTGCAGTGAGAAACAGCATAAAGGAGTAAAAAACCCAAAACAACCCAGATTATTAACATTTGTAATGGCTGAAGTGCAGTTAACAGCCTTGGGAAAAAAACAGAGCTGACCAATCAGAGAAAAAGACAAACTCCAAATTTTGTATCTTTGCTTGACCATGAAAACTATGAAAAACTCTACAGGCACCAAATAGTTATGATTTTCATGCCAATATAAACTGAATTAAGACTTGGAAAATAACTGAATTATTGGTCTGAGCTCTGCAATATTTAGAAATAATGCCACAGGAAATTTCACTGGAAGACCCAGGTTATTATTGTGACACTAGGAAGCTGGACTCAAGCTGTCTCTGTAGTCCTCATTATAAAATTTCTATCTTAAATCCAATACCCAAGTTGCAACTGGGACCCCTCTGTACTGACGTCTTTCATTCATTTTCTGTGTTTAGATCATAAATTCTTCAGGGTATGCAGCATATGTCTCTTTGGACAGATGCTGCATGCCATACAGCCACTGTCTTATATCAAGCCCCATCTGTTATTGCAATTTGTATTCCAAAACATGGCTTGAAGTGGTAATCACAAACTACATTGACCAGCTTTCATATTTCTGCTAGAATTAGATACTATGAAAGTAGAGCATTAAACTCTGCCTTTACAGTTCTGCAGTATTCACAGGAATCAGTGACATTTTTGTATCAGCGATCAGGATATGCTCTCCTTCAGGGATGTGTGTAGCTATGTATGTGCATGTCCAAAACCCATTTATAAGTGATTATGCTAAATCAAATCCAATCACTATCTTTCCCTCTGTTCTAAAAAAAGCAGCTCTTCTCCTACCTCCTCTTTTTCCTGGGAAAAGGGCCAGGCCTGCTGGATGCACAGTGGTCTCTGGGAATGTGCCATTTCAAATCACAGCTGAAAGGGGCACAGCCAGGTTGGCATGTTAGTGCAAGGACATGTAATGCTGGGGAGTTGAGGAGTAGAAGAGCAGAGGCAGAGGACATGCACCAACCAGGGTTTCGGCTTGGCACCACAGCACTAGATGAAGCTCTGTTCTTGGACTAAACCCCTACTTCCATTTTCACACATTTAAGAGTGAGCCAAACACCTATGTGTGAGCCATCACACATAACTGTTCATTTACTCAGGCTTACCCACTCTCATGTATTTATGGATTAAAAAGCCATAGAAGCATTACACAGGTCAGCTAATGTGACCTCCTGGAAAACTTTTCATTTAACTTTCAGAGGAGGTCAGAGGAAAGGGAAAGACCCCTTTACTTCAAATTCTCAAGAAAAGAGGGACCACACAGTGTGTGGTAGATTTTTCCAAAGGCTAACTGATAAAAGGAGAGAGGAAAAGGCTTCTTTGCTTCTGGTTTGAACTCACTTGGCGTCAACTTTCAAATACACACTTCTGATGTACTGAAAATCCTTTATCAAAGCTGTATTTTCCAAAGAGATAATTATAGAGCTCTTACTCATTAATATTATCCTCAAGCCCAGCTGGGTTACTTCTTTGATCTATGACTTTGGTGCATATTTTCCATTCTTTTTGGACATAATAATTTCAAAATTCAGGAAAGCCTATGTCCTGATTTTAAAAGCTATCATTGGAAAGAAAACATTTTGAATCCATGCAGGCTAAGAATCATCTCACATTCAGCCTTATTCCGTACCCACATGAGGTATGCTTGCATTTTAGCAAAACAAGAATAACATGATTGAGGAACTACATACTAAAATTAATAACAGTATAATTAAAATATAAAAACAGCACTTTCTGTGTTTTTTAGTCATCATTATGCTAATCTTATAGCTTGAGAGGTTCCTCCATCTTCTATGGAAAAAATTAATCCCCTAAAGATAACTTTAATTCAGCAGAAATGTTGAATAAGGTGCAGTCTACATCAAGAAATGTTTTAAAATCAGTAAAAAATTCAAAAGATGAATGCATTGAATGTAGATGATAATTTTTATGTTTATGCATAATGTATTATGTCTCATAATTGGATATAACTCCAAAAGTTATCACACATAAGTAATAATTTCAATTGAAGACTATATTCTATGTTACTTTCTCCCATTTTCACAATTCACCTTTTCCTATACATTGCTGCATGATTCAACAATTATTCAATAATTTAATCACTGCCAGTTTTGTTCCCTGTTCACCTAATTCTGTAGAAAGCGCAAGCGAAGGCTTTGGCACCCTAGAGCTGGAGGACCATAGGGCAAACATAGTAGAATATTTTATAGCTCAGAAACATACAGAGTATTTCAGAACATTTATTCAAGATTCAACTAAAATTCTCCCATGAGCAATACACTGAGTTCTTTTATTGGCAAGAACAAAGGAAACCACATAACTGCACTTATTCTCATTTTTTTTATCTTCCACATAGAGTATGTCAGCACACTAGCAGGAAATGAATTTAGATTTTCATTATTAGTATTATTGAGTTGAACCTCAGTTCAGAGAATACTCCAGCAACATGTCTAGACAGTTTAACCACCTGTAGGTGGAATTCAGAATGAAATAATGTTCTGCATAAACACTGGAAAACTTTGAGATTCAACTGCACCCATATTTTTTAGCCTATTTCTGTGATTTGTTCTCACTTTCAATTTCTGATATAACTAAGTTATTTTAGGAACATTTCAAACATAAATGAGAGGATAAATTTGTAACCTCTGAATCAAGTGTAGTCTCTGAGGGCCAGAAAGATAACCTTTAACTTGAAATTTATAAGGGTGAGAGAAACCATTTTGTTTTAATGCAAAACTATTACAGTAAAAATACTGTATAAATACTGCTATGTTGCTCCAAAACAGAAATCGTAGGGCAGGAAAATGATAGACAGTCTCATGTAAACTATCTCAATTCCAGGAAAGATTGAGTCAGAGACTAGAACAGATGTTCTCCTTCAGAACACATAATAAAAGTACATAATTCTTTAATATACTGCAATTCCCTATAAACTGAGTGACTTACTATGTATCTACTTCCCTCAGTGGCATGATGGCTGTATAGGTTTTAAACTAACTTTTTTTAAGCAACAGCTATGAATATGCAAACATCTGCAAGTTACTATATTTTGCTATTTGAATATCTGGAGTAAAAATTCTGAATTAACTAGCCAGAAAGATGGTATCTCTTACTTTAACCAGTTCAGAGAAATTCTGTAGCTTATTCCAGGAAACTAAGAAGAAAATAATTATTCAAATACTGAAATGTAACTACTTCAAAAAGGGAAAAAGCAAAAAGCAACTCTGTAGAAACAGCTTGTTTTATATATGGTTAGGAATACCATTACACCATTCCCTTTTACTTTCACCATTTCATCTAATTACAGCTCCTGTTCTCAAAGTAACTCAGTTTCTTCATTGTCACACTGCAATCTTTCTCTACTCAACTTACTTTTGAAATAAAACAGGAAAATGGGGAAATAAAATGAGGAAACAGGCTCAGTTTGTCCTCTGTGCAAGAAAAAAATTATAGAAAAGAGAAAAATAGGAAGAAAAAAAATCAGAAGTGGGAAATAAAGAACTCCAAAGTATTCAGAATTTTTTTACTTAAGATATCTATAAGCTCCACTGCATTTTGAGGATTACTGGACAGAGTCCAAATATACTGAAGAAGGGCTATGGGTCGCCATTATGATCAATGAAATTGAAACAATTAGAAAGGATTATGTATGAAAATTTAAGCCTGCAGAGATGAATTATCTTTCAGCACTTCATTTGCCCTCCTTTTTAATTTTTTTTTTAATTTAAAATTTAGAATATCCATGTCTCTCTTACTACGTTGGAAAATAGCAATTCCTTCCAGTTCCAGAGGAATATAAAATTATCTATCTCTGAATTAATTTTCTGCTTACAAAAAGAAGATTAGCCAGACGACACACATTTAGATATTTTATACATTAAAGGCTGATTTACCTTGTCACCGTCAGTGAAAGTCATTCCATCAATGGCCCTTTTCCAAGTAATCTCTGGGATAGGTTCTCCTTCTGCTTCACAAATGAGGGTGGCTTTCCCATTCTCAAACACGGTTTCATTTTTAAGTTGTATTATTTGAGGCTGCACTGTTAAAAATACAAATTGCATTACTGACCCTGCACGAAGAATGTCATATCAAAATCTATCTTTAAAACACCTTTTTTTTTTCTGTTAAAGCACATTTTTTGAAATCTTTTTTTAATTAGGATTCAGTTAAGATTTAATGCTGCCATCTATAAAAGCAATCAACTTTTCTGACTTCAAGTTGTACAACATTTTATGTATGCCTCATGACTAGAACACCCCCAGGGCTGGCAGATCCCTTGCTGGGGGAGTGTGGGATTCATCCTGGCTGGCAAGACCACTGCTTTGGTGGCTGCATTTTCTGCTTTTTTTCCTAGCTTGCTGTTCCTTAGGGACCAGTCAATCCTTGCTACTCTCTAGTACTTCAAGAACGAAGCGAAGGTTCAATGATTCCATGATGCTTCTGCCTCCAGGTAAGAAAAACTTCATGCACCAGTGCAGGCAGGATGCTGACTGGCTGGAAAGAAGCTCTGCAGAGTATGCCCAGGGGTCCTGGTGGTCAAGAAGTTGAGAATGAACCAGCAATTCACCCTTGGTAGAGAAAGCTACAAGGGTCTTAGACATGTGTATAAATACCTGACAGAGGAAAACAGAGATGGAGACAGAACCTTCTCAGTGATGCCCAGTGACAGGACAAGAGGCAACGGGCACAAATTGAAACACAGAAAGAGGAAAAGCCTGAGAATAAAGAGAGGAACAAGCACCCAGGAGACTGTGGAATCTCCACCCTTGAAGATATTCAAAACCCAGCTAGACATGGTCTGGAGACACCCACTCTGGCTCTCTCTGGCCTAGATGGTCTCCATCTCCAAAGAAACCCTAGGCATTCTTTGATTCTGTCATGACCAATGTTTGTTTTCAAATGCAAATCATTCAGGAAAAAAAATAAATAAATTAGAAATTACTACTATTTTTGGACTTTGATCTTTAGCAATGCTTAACTGCCTTACATATATTACAGAATTCAGCAAAATCCCCCAATAACAAACATATTACACTAATACTAACACTATTAAGAACTGAATAGTCCTCTGACACAAAGCTGTTCATCTTTATTTACCAAGTAAACTAATGGTAAAATACAGTTTAAAAATCCCAGATATTGTTTGCATTCTTCAAATCATTTGATTTTATAGCCTCAAGTACACAGAAAGTGCAGCTCAGCTCTCATCTGTACTGTACCTTGCCAGGTTATTTACATATGCAACACAATTTCTGGTTACATGCGAACACTTTTACTTCAAGGACTTACCTGTACAATATTGCACAAGAACTCTGTTGGAGAACTCTGCATAGAATATTCATAGAATCAACCAGGTTGGAAGAGACCTCAAAGATCAAGTCCAACCCTACTGTCGTTACTAGACCATGGCACTATGTGCCACATCCAGTCTCATCTTGAAAACCTCCCCGAGCAGCCCATTCCAATGCCTGATAACGCTCTTCATTAAAAAAATCTCTTCCTAATATCCAACCTAAACCTCCCCTGGCAGAGCTTGAATCTGTGTCCTTGTCCTACTGCCGGTTGCCTGGAAGAAGAGAACAACCCCCATTCAGGTATCCTCATTAAAATTTATTGGTCCTATATACTAATTCATATGTAACCATTACTAAGTTTCTCTGAACTAATTCACTTTATACATGGAATGAGACACCCCTTGGAAAGCCTAACGTAATCATGCAATAAGAATATGATTCCATATGTTTACACTTAAAAGCAGTGAATTGAGTTGCCTTGAGTGAATTAAATTTTGGCAGCTCTTAACATTGTCTTCATCAATTTTAAGAGCATTTGTTGAAAACAATGTAGTTTCTTTGTAGTTTTTCTGAGATTTGCTTTTGACTACTATAGTGTACTCCATATGAAACAAAATAAAATGTTTTCCAATAGGGACACTAAACTATTTGCTATGCAGAAGAGCAATATAGGCTCATGTCAATGGATCAAAAGCTGAAAGATAATAATTCAGTTTGGAATGGACTCCAGGAGGTCTTCTTGACCAAGCTTCTCATCAATACAGGGTCAAGAGACCCTGTTCAGATCAGATTGCTCAGGGATATATTGTGCACTATCTTCAAAAACACTCAGAACAGAGACTGCAGACTTTCTCAGCAGCCTTTGGCAGCACCTCACCATCTTCACAGCGAAAAATGTTTTCCTTTTGTCTGGTCTCCTGTTTCATTTTTAGAACACTATTTCATTTATGACTGTTGTCTCACAGATGCTACATTCAGCATCACCAAGAAAAATAATAAAATCAGGTTCAAACTTGCTATCTCTCTTTTCTCCATTTCCACCACATCATTATTGGTCTCACTTCTCATTCCTTACATCCATAATCCTTCTGTTGTTTGTCTATTGTCTGTTCACACTTGACTACTGCAAATAAACTATTATGTGTTTATTGCATAAACATGAAAAACAAGTAGTATTTTACCTAAGAAAGCACTGAACCAATAACTGGTTTCATTAATATATGATCTATGGTGAGTGACATCATAAGCATAAATAAAACACCCTGACTGATCAGGGGTTTTTGAAACGTCAACTGGATCTCTGTTTATTGCATGCAGTAGAAGGCAGTAAACAAATCATTACAGGAGTTTATCAATTTAGCTGAGAAAATATAAAACCTTCCTCTGTGGTACAAGGGTTGTCAGTGGAAACAACTAAAAAATAAAAAAGAATTTAAGATAAAAGATAATTATGTTAAACTTCAAAATAACTTCAATTATTACCCTCACTTTCAGGAGTATTCAAATGCCTATGAAATATTTTACTTTGGCACTCAGGTAGTCTGTTTCTTTAGCCATATATAACCTGTTCTATCCTTTCATTCCTTTGATATATCATCATCCCTGGAAACAAGGAAAGAGCTATGGCAGATACACGACTTATTAAAAGCAGAAAGGCATCACAGTATTTTATGTCAGAAATTTTCAAAATTTATAATTGCATTACTTCCATCAGAACAAGAAGATTTCCCCATCTGGACAACATGACAAGCAATATCATCACTCAAGATGGGGCATGTTCCAAAACATATAAATAATTCTCTTGAATTTTTAACCACAGATATATATTTCTTTAAGGCCTTCTTCAAGTGGGTTGCTACAAGACAAAAAGTTTTAGCTTGACATTTCAGACAGAGCAGCTGACATTTGAGGGAATAAGCACTGATTAATCATCAAATATATCTAGCTGACAGTTATTACTTGGAAGAAGAAGAGAGCTCATATGGGGTATATCATTTAATTGCTTCATTTTTGTAGGTCACAAGTCATAACTTGCTATTGACTAGAAGTTTTTATGCTGTTTGAATACTTTTCAATGACATTTTGGGCATTGAAAAATATTGAAATACATTTCTGTACATGTAAATAATATTTATTTGAAAACGTCAAGACTAGTACCGACTGAAATACTTAAACAGCTGTTTTGCCCACCCTCCTGCTTCCAATTTTGCAAGTGTTCTTTCTAAGTTGACAAGGTCACTCTCAAACTAAATTGGTATTTGCTTGTTGTACTCTAGCAAGTATGAAACAAATGAAAATACAGACTCTTTGAATGCAAATTCAAGAAGCCTCCAGGTCTTTGTTGGTTTCTTCAGTCAAAAATATTGAAATATTTTTGTTGTGATATACTTTTAGAATTTGTAAACTAAATGACCTGGCTGAAATGAAAGAATGACTGAATATAGAATGAAGTTCTACTTAAACTTCATTAAAATTATTTTATTTGGAAGGTAAGGAACTTATTACTAAACATGCATTTTTAAAATATTAACAGAGTGATACTGACAAATAAAGAAATAACATATACTGGTAGGAAAGTTTGGTCTCTGAGCTATGAAGGTTGGTATTAAGTTCTCTAATACTTCCTCAATAAACAAGTTTCTTTTAGATTCCTCCCTTAGTCTCCTATGGATTTGTCTCATTGCTGTGTACCTACAGTCTCCCCAAAAAGCTTATGAAGAACATGGATAGCAATCTGAGGTGTTACATTTGTTATTGGTTGCTTATAACCAATGTCCTGGAAAAGGTATACAATTAATTGAATTCACTGGTTTCTCTACCCATATCTTTGACAAAAGAGCTTCATTATACTTTGGAATCAACACATATATATAAAGCCTGAGATAGTCCTTATTATATCTCATTAAAAGAAGTGCTTTAAGCAGCTTATTATTGATATGAACATGGATTTACTGGTGAGAGGCTTACTAAATATCTGTATTGCTGCCTGATAGGATCTCCTGATTAATATATCACAGGAGGAATCATACTTTTATGCTATCTTACTGCACAGCCACATTAGAATCAGGTAGCCAAACCACAACCCTGTCCTCCTGGAAACTGCTAGTAGAATTTGAATTTAGTAAACAAGATAGAGCCCAACATGGAAATACCTAAAGAAGAGATTCCTGAAACTTGATTCCTGACATAATAAGTATTCACACACATACCAGTATGAAATGTTGACTTGATTTAGTGCATGATGAACCGAGTCTTTCTCTTCAGATCATATTATTGAAACATGTTACAATGCTATTACTGCTTCACACTCAGAGGGATTTAAGGCTTGTCTTCTGAGAGAACTATCATCACTGCCTTTGTAGATGGGATAATTTTGATTTTAAAAAGTAGTGCTGTTCCAAACAGGTGAGGAAGTAAGGGAGGAAGAAGGAATGCAGAAAATGTGTGAACTTTTTACATCTTTAACTGATGACTTGTACTTTGCGAAACTGCAGTTGGTATGCTTCATTATATCTGGGATGAGCAGGCACAGATAGTTCCATACAAAGATCCATGGGATTCTCTTTCTAGAGATATAAATGATTTCAAATGAAGAGTTTCCATATACGTATTGAATAGCATCTCAAGTAAAAACCAAATGAAACCCAAAACTAAATACAAAGAGGATATCAAAACACCTATTAATCTACTTACTAAGCTGAAAAGTAATTAGATATGGTCCAGGCATTATAAATATAAAAGAAATGCAGTCATTAAGGCTGAAAATAAGGGAAAATTTGAAAACCTCTCATCCCAGTCTCGCAGACACAATGCAGCCTCTCAGTTCAAAGATGCATAGCCCTTTAGGGCTGAAATTAACCTAAACACTGTGTTTTTTAACATTTAATATTTTTAACATTTAACACCTCTAAGAATGATAAGACAGGAGAGGTCCATTACATTTCCTTCTATCTGGCTGACCAGAGATAATATATTAATAGCAGCATATAATTTCTCAATAATCAGCAGAAGTAATATTGAATACTGCTGCAAAACCTTTTCCCCTATACAAGAGTCAGATTATACATAAAAGGCATATAGAAAATAAAAATAGTATGTGCTTAAACTGTACAATCATTATAAAGGTCCTTTTGTAAAGCATTTTGAGGTATTTTTCCCTCATTCGACTTTCATGAAGTAGACTGTCAGAACCTACCGAAATACCAATAAAATATTTTTGCAATAAAATATTACTCAGATTACCCTCTCATTGATTATGTAGGTAAAACACCTACAACCTATAGAACTTGAACTTAATTTATACTAGAGCTCTTTCCAAATTTTTTATAAATTCCGACTAAAGAAAAATACATTTTCTCTTTCAAAAAAAAAGAAAATAATAGAGCTGTCTCTTTTTATGGCCTCTGTAGAGAAGAGAGAAAACTTGTTGAAAACCTCAACTCTTTAAGTATCATTGAATTGCATAACCAAGCATTTGAGTGATAAAGGGGTGGAAATAAATGACTAAAGAAGAAACAAAATGAGGATATAAAACTACCTTCAGAATATAATACCATTCTTAAGAATAGGTCTTTAATTAAAGCTAATTTTGTTTCCTTCAATCTGATTAGATCTTTCATTCTGAGGTAAATGAAAACTACTGCCATCACTCTGGAGAAGGAATGATGAAGAAATGTTTTGGTCTGAGAAAGTAAGAAGATTTTAGAGAGGCTTTAAGGTATTGAATTTTGTTGACTGCTCTCAAATCAACTGCTTGTTATTGTTATTTTTGGAAATTTTTGATGGGTTGCCGATAGCTGTAAAAATGTGGCATTTCATACTGAAAATGTTAATTTACATATACCTAACACATATTTATATAAATATAAAAAATAAAAAAAGGGTTAGGGTTAGGGTTAACTACTAACTAGTTATGGCTAACTACTACACAAAACAAATCAAAGAAAACAATAAAACAATAGTATAGGTGAAAGGGATAGCTACCAAGCAGAGACAAACACAAAACCCATTTTTAAAGAATTCAAGGGAGAACACTTAGTTTTAAGCAAATTAATTTGAATCAAAAACATTAGCACAAGTTGTAAACATTAATGTGGATGAGATCAATTAGGTAGTAATGGATAATGATACGGAGTGAACGATAGCAGATAACAGGGTGAAAGACAGATCACCAAATCACAGCAGTAAGAAAGACCATGAGGGAAATGGGACTTTATTTTCTCTGACTTTTTAGATAGAGCAGATTAAAAAAGCACTTATAAAGACGAAGAACTGGGGAGAGCAGGGTGTCTACCTATAGGTGTCTATAAGTGTGTTAGTGTTGCAGAAAAACTGTCAGAGCAAGAATTTGGTATGAGAACAAAACAGCTTTTTTTTAGCACTGATACTGAAAAGAAAAAATAAAGTTGAACAGAAGAATTTAGGTCACACATAGTAACTTGACATAGGCAGCTGTTACATGGCACTAAGATGGGCATATCCATTCACAAGTGCAGAATACCAGAAATTTTAAATGCTGAATGCTATAATGTAACCATTCTTTTTATTGCATTATGGTAACATTAGAGTTATTATGAGTTTCAACTCTGCCAGAGCCCTGTTGTAGTAAAAACAGTAGTCATTAATCCAAGGAGTTTGCATGGCAAATTAAAGATAGCAGGTATGTGAGATAAGTAAGCTAATGAAGTGGGAAAGAAAAATGTAATTGAATAGGTCATTTTAACACAAACTAGCTGTGTTTGTGCATACTGTTTAGCTATAATAACCAGTCATCTGCCTTGCCATTTTCAGACTGCAGGTTTTTTTAACACATTTGAAGGGAAGAAAACTGTAATAAGTTGGTGGCTGTACATATGACTAGGAATTTAACATATGTGAAAGAGATAAAAGAAAAAGCAAAGTTCTTTGTAGGAGAAATTACGGCTCTGTTCCACATTTTCACAGTTAGAGATGAACTTTTTAGAGGTGATATTAGACTAAAATTACACCAGGCTTGAGAAATTACAAATAAGCTAAGAGACTTAATTGATGATACTCTCCTCTAAGGCGCCCTGCTGTCAGCTGAGATAGAGTAAATTTTTTTCTAGTAGCTAGTGCTGTGTTTTGGATTTAGGCACAATGGATTCAGAATAACAGTGGTAACACATTGATGGTTTAGTTGTTGCTGAGCAGTATTTACAGTAGGATCAAAGACTTTTCAGCTTCTCACCCCACCAGTGATGAGACGGGGAAAAAAAAATCAGGGGTCGCTGCTTGATGTTCCACAAAAACCTGGGAGGAGATACAGCCGGGACAGGTGACCCCAAGTGATCAAAGGAATATTTCATACCATATGGTGTCATGGTCAGTATATAAACCAAGGGGAAAGCTAGCCAGGGCCACTGCTCTGGAACTGGCTGGGCATTGGTTGGTGGGTTGTGGGCAGTTGTACATCACTTAGTTTGTATATTTTAATTCTGTTGTTGTTATTATTGTTGTTGTTTTAATAATAATTATTATTCCTTTTCTGTCCTATTAAACAGTTTTTATCTCAACCCACAAATCTTCCTTTTTCCCCCCTTTTTTCTCCATGATCCCTCTGCAGGCAGGGAAGAGTAAGTGAGCTGCTTGTGTGATGCATAACTGCCTGCTGGGTTAAACCATGACATGAAGTCAAACTCACAGTATACAGATTATTATACTCTAATTAAATGTATTTGATAGTAAAGAACACAGGCAAAGTATCTAATATACATAGCAATGCTGTGCCCTAAGTTAGCTAAAACCCTTCAGGAAAGAGATGTGGGAGATGTTTCAGAGAGTTCTGTGAAAACACTAGTTTGGTAGTTGGGGAGAGCCAGAAGCAAACAAAATGTCAGAGAAGGCACCGAGATCAAAGCAGAAGCAACTCTGTGCTGCTGAACAGGCAGGCTCCCCCCACAATGCAAATCCTGTGTGCCATTCTTGTCTTGCCATTTCACAAACAGGAAATTATAAATGGAAAGGTACAGGAATTCATAGTTCAGAGATTCGTAATTGTTTCTACAGAAGGAGAAACTCAGTGGACTGAAAAGCCATAGCTTAGAAAATAAATGAACTAGTGAGAGAAAACTACATTTGATCCAAAGAACATCAGGAATTATCCTTCACTTTTTATATTAAAATTATAATTATCAGCCAAAAAATGAATAGACTCCAAACTTACACATAAGAAATAATTTTTCATTCACAAAAGAAATGATATAAGGAATTGAAGACTTTAAGATGTCATGTAAACAATATGGATGTGTAAGCTCAAAAATTGATTTAAACCAACTCACAGTATCTATTAAAACATTTGGCTTTAGCTTTCCAGTGAGTCCCAGAATAGTGGCTGCTAAAAGATGAAAGAATGCATACAGAAGATACTCACTGTTAGTCTGATGTCTCCTTTTCCTTATCCCTTGCATTAAAAAGTTTCCTTGCTCTAGGCAAAAACTAAGTAAATTTCAGCCATACTTAAAATTACTTAAATAACACATACAGTTATTTCTCTCCAAAATTTCCCTAAATTCATATCAAAAGTAGCAAGTAATTTCTATTCTTTCAATTATTTTGATTAGTTAGTTAGTTTGGAAATACAAATGAGTGAAATATTTTGGTGTTCCACAAAAATCTTCAAGATGCTGTACTTCTTGAGGCCGGGATGAAATGTAAGATTTTAGTTCATCTTCCCTTGGCAAAGTCATTGAGAATAACTTACAAGTACCTCAGGACAACAAAGCAACTCAATTGCCTAGACAACTGACCTGAGGAACAGAGCTCTGGAGACAGCACAGCGTGAAGGGCTAGGAAGAGTTCCTCAAACAGGAAAGACAGTGGGACACACAAACACAGCCCGATTATGTTCACTGACACTGTGGCTTCAGCCTCAGGCTCACAGATCCCAAATGACAGCATTATCCAACCAAACAGCTAAGTTCTTCCAGTGCAAGTTATCCTATTACCCTCTCCTGTTAGAGCCCTGTGCTGGTTTGAGCTGGAGTAGAGTTAACTTTCTTCATAGAGGCTAGTATGAGGCTGTGTTTGGGTTTTGTGCAGAACACAGAGTTGATAATGCAGAGATGTTTTTGTTATTGCTGAGCAGAGCTTAGACAGAGTCAAGGCCTTTGCTGCTTTCTGTACTGCCACACTGGCAAGGAAGTTGGGGATGCATGGGAGATTGGGAGGAGACACAGCTGGGACAGGTGACCCAAACTGACCAAAGGGATATTCCATACCATATGACATCATGCTCAGTATATAAGGTGGAAGGAAGAAGGAGGAAGGGGGGACATCTGGAGTGATGGCGTCTGTCTTCCCAAGGAACCGTTACGCGTGATGGGCTCTGCTCTCCTGGAGATGGCTAAACACCTCCTGTCTTTGGGAAGCAGTGAATTAATTCCTTGTTTTGCTTTGCTTGTGTGTGCCGCTTTTGCTTTCTCTATTAAACTGTCTTTATCTCAACCCATGAGTTTTTGTAGCTTTTACCCTTCTAATTTGCTCCCCCATCCCGTTGGTGGGGGAGTGAGTGAGAGGCTGTGTGGTTCTTGGCTGCTGCTGGGGTTAAACCATGACAAGCCCCTTCACTTTGTATTAGTTTTAACTGGGAGTTAATATTTAACATTTACTTTTTAATATAATGTTTCATTTTTAATTTTCTTTTTATTTTTAAATCAAGTAAGTTAATTTCCCATCGTCCAAAGTACAGCCTTTAACTGTTCAAATGACAATGGTCTTTTACTCTTCTACAAGCTATGATTAATATAAAAAACTCCAACATATTATTTTTTTCGTAGATTTTTCCTACCATGTAAAGGAGAGAATCATTAACACAGATCAGGTGATGGAGCACAGAAAGAGAAGTAAGAGTTTTGATGTTATTACTTTTGTCCTTTGAAATTCAGATCATTCACTTATAAAATAAAAGTCAAGAAAGCAAAACAATCAGCAACATTTCTGCATGGTGTTTTCTTATTAAAAAATCTCACTGCTCAGAAGTCCAAATAACCTGGTTTTCCACTTTTCATAACATAATTTCCCCATCTTTTTCTTCTTGAATTTGTTTCAAGCAGCCAGCTTCTGAAGGAAAACCTGAGTGAATTAACAATTTAACACTCCATTGTACTGTATCTGAAGAGCAGAAAAGCAAATGCTAAAGATAGCCTTTTCAAGATTAAATTCAGGTGTAAAGGTTAAAGTAGCCAACAGGGAAAAAAAAAGCTGTAAAATTATACAGAGTGGTTTGCTGCATCAGTAGGCACCTTGCAGGAATACTGTTCCACTGAAAATTGTGAATTATCACCTCACCATTTATCACCTCATGCTTAGATTTTAAAAGGAAGAATAGAACAGACTACGCAGTACTTACCAAAAACTTGAAGGATGGTCTGTTTTCTGTCATTTCCTGCTTTGTTGTTAGCATTACAGATATAAGGACCTGCATCGATATTTTTAATATCTCTTATTGTTAATTCCATATTTCTACCTCTCAGCACATATTTTTCATTTTCTTCAATAAGTTTACCATTCCTAAAAAAAAGAATGATGTATAAATTGACCAGTACTTTCCAAACTCTGAAACAATATGCAATATGCTGAAAATACTTGAGGGAAGAGACTGCTATTATGTTTACTCTCAAAAACACATTAACTCATGTGGCATAAATTGGCAGCATGTAAAGTTAGCATGACAAAAATTGCTATTCAGGATCACAGTGTTTTATCACAAGACTGCACATTCTAGACACAAGCAAAGCATTCTGAACTGCATCTTGATGTTCAAGACCCCAGCTGCACAATTCTGTTGTCAGGTTATAAAACATATATGCATTAAAAGTATAACAATATTTTTATTCTTAAATGTTCCGTTTTGACTTAATGTTAGAAAAATAGTTGTGAACAGAACTCTAACATATGGCTTACACTCAAGGAAGAAATTGGTTAGACAAATACATACTTGCATGTGAGGAACATTTAAAGTCCTGTTTTCTAAGTATAACTGCTGCACTTCATAGCAGTAACAAAATGGAACAACTTATACAAAATTTAAATTACGTGCACGTAGAGTCTATTGGCACATCAAGAACCCTTCCCAATTATTTCCTCGAAGTTGTTGTTGGCTAGCCACAACTTTGTAAGCAGGCATGTCTCCAGATGTTAGAATGAGTTCTGACCAGATGGTACACAAATAATAAAACCTGTGAACAATTCTGAGAGTAAATCAAGGCTTGACTAGTTCACTTGAGCACCGTCACATACACACAACTTTTCTTTCAGCAGTATTATCTTAATATTTTTAAAATTCTTCTGTTTCTGCCTAGTTTGTTGAAGGCTTCTTTTGATCTTATTTCTGCTGAATCAGCTTCTCATAACCACCTACATAAAAATTGCTTGATAAGTATT
>NW_008668808.1:26415-63909 GCF_000695815.1 Acanthisitta chloris
TTGTAAAATGAAAACAATATGAATTACTCAAAATTTCTTTTCTATTCAATATGCCTAGTTTAGAACCTCTAATGTTATTTTGAGCTTTGAGCAAAAATGATTATCACTTTATTCTCATGTAACAATAATAACATATATTTCATATTTTCTGAAATCCTGTTTTCTCTAAAAGTGAGGATACTGCTTATTTCATGGGAGCATTAATATCTATGAATAGGAGTCCCCAGGCATCTATACAGCTTGCATTTTAGTACCATTTGTAAATAATTCTAGTCCACTTAGCTGTCAATTTCAAGATACTATTATGATACTTGTTCATATCCTTTCCAAAGCAAATAAGAGAAATTGTTTTATAGAACAGGAAATGTCTAATTTTCCACATTAGGTGGTTACACAAAAACAAACCCAACCCAAAATCTAGTGATTTCTTCTAGAAGACAGAAGTCTACATTTGAGGTTAGAAGCAATTTCCAGATGCCTATTATCACAAACATTGCTTATATTCATAGCAGTTTCTAAGTAGAAATGAGATTACCAGCATTTTCCTGGACCCTCTAATAAAGAGAAAAGATTCAGCATTGATGCTGATATTGGATAACAGGAAAACGTGAATAACATAGAATTATATTACAAAAGAAATAATCCACTCTAAGTGCTGTCAGTAAAGACCAGGAAATTGATCTAGCTAAATTTTACTAGTGTAAATGATCTCCGCAGCTGTAAACAATCATCATGTTTTCAGTAGGACTAGTCACATGAGAAAGATTTCCAGTTCATGACCTCTATCTACATTAGGATCTTTGTCTTTCAGTCCTGTCTAATTTAATTCCATTAGTGCAACATTTCTCTGAAGGTTATGCTTTACATAAATGTATTACCAGCTTCAACAGAAATATCAGTTGAGTGGTGAAAGAATTAGATTCTCTCAGTCCATGAAATGTCAACAATGTATATATGCATATTAAATAGAGCAGCAACTAAACCTTGCTGACCTTTCTTCTTGGCTAGGTGTTTGAAACTGACTAATTTTTAAGTGAACTGAAGCATCTTTTGAGAAAGACACATTAGTTCAGATGGATCCATTTTGAATTAACAAAATCTTAAACATCATCAGCACCTGGAAAAATGGGTCAACAAATACTTCAAGTTTTACCACATTAGCTACTGTCTTAAAGAATTAAAAGCCTAAGACTATTGTTTTGTCCAGCATCTTCCTTACAGTCAACACAGAAGGTTACTTAAGTCACTTCAATAGTATTGGCATCTGATTTTAAAAATACATATTTCATGCCCTATCTGAAGATGACCTGTTAAAATCAGTTCATTGGAAACCAAAAAAGAAACAAGAGAAATAAAAATAAAGATAATTTAATTTTTAATTGATTGTAATATCAGTGGACTGTAAGCAAAGTAAAGCTACCTTTGGATAGTTCCAAATTCTGCAGGCCTTGCTAAAGAAACTTTTGTAGACCAAATTGGCAAAGAACTCATGTGAGAACCCATTTTAAAAGGCAACAAAGACACAAGAAGACTACATATAAACAGGTCTTTAATCCTGATGAACCACCTCAATGGGCACAGATATGCTTTCTATAGTATATAATGAAAATCCTCCAGCAGAATAGAGTAAAAATCATCCCCATCCTTTTTTTTTTCATAACAATTCTTCAAGTCTCCAGAATGCTCGGTATATTTTTGAGCATTTTATAATGACACATCAGGAAATTCTATGATTATTCTCTGTTCTAATAGTTTTCATCTCTCTGAAGCTATTAGCTATACATAGCTATTCAGAGAATTCAGAAAACAGTCTTCCATTGTCACTTTATTACACATACCCATTTTACAAATGGTTAACCTGAGGCAAATTAAATAAAATGTCTGAACTCACATAGATAAGTGGCACAGTTGGGTATAAAACTGAACACAATTACCACAACTTGCTGTAACCAAAGATTATAATCCTTCCAAAATCAGTATTTATACTTGATCAAATTCAATACATAATTCCACATGTTTATTGAAATTGAAACACATAAATCTAAGGTTAACATCAACTTACATTAAACATCAAAAAGTACATAAACCAGGATGAAATTGGGAATAATTTGCCATTAATTCCAATAAATGGATTCGATTGAGTTTTCAATGGATGACAATATTAAAATTAGGTAAATCAGTTTTGATAAACTTTCCAACCACCAACAATGCTTTCTAGATTTTTCTCAAAATCAAGAAAGATATTGTTGATCTAGTTTTCCCATGCTCAGTCTAATTTCTAAAGAAGAAAAGTCTAAGTATTGAAGAAAACAAAGGTCTTTATCTTGACATATGTGTTAGATAAGTCCAAGGACAAGGAGAAGAGATGAACTGATTCTGAATCCTCTTTACTGGCTAAGTGAGGGAACAGGGACCTGAGCACTTCAGGACAGCGATTTCAGAAATCTGATGCAGAAATTTAGGACTGGAATACAATTTAGAATAATTTCCTTCCTCTAGAAAAAAATAGGTTTGTTCCCCCATCTTTTTTTTCCCTGTTTGCATACCACAAATAATATCCTATCACAGGGTACATATACATGGGGTCTTTTCTACCTACAACTTTATAATCTCTTATGGTCAGCAAATAAAAAAGCAGTCATATTTTCTACTGGCAAGAATTTATGGCCTGATAAGACAAAATAAAATGAGAATGAAAGGGAAAGAAACAAGCAAATGGTAAGGGAGGCACAATAACCAATATTCCTCATTGTGAGACAGCTCCTGAAACAGGAACAGAATAGAAGCTTCCACATGTAAGATTCAACATCCAATCCACAAGCCTATGAAGCTTTTGTAAAATCTTTACAAAAGATATGTAATAAATGCTTTAAAAAAGTCAGCTGCTTCCAGGGCTGGCAATCCAAAGGGAAATCCTGTGGTAGGCCCTGATCAGTAGACATAAAGCTAAGTGTCTCTCCAAGACACTTTGTGTATGTACTGTAATATTTATAAAACACTGACTGCAAACAGAGATATTCACTAACTGTGGAAATTTATGCATTCTTTCTTAACAATATAAATTATAATGTCAATTGTCTTACATCAAAACCATTTAGGAGAACAGATTTCAGGCTTTTAGGACTTTTGGTCAGATAACAGACACTGTAAAAACTTACTTCAAATACATTAAATAAGAATATTAAACAAGAATTTGAATTCAGTTTCAGTTCTTTAATTTGGGCTCTACATGTTTTCGGTTTCCTTATCCTCCTTTTCACTAAATTTCAAATTCAAAACCACATGAAGAAGTTAACTTTGTATTCTATTTATTTACATCTTCTGGGATTCAAACTGCACAAGATAAAAATTTAAATTCACATTTAACTTATGGCATATTAAGATGAAGGTATCAGTCAAAGGAAGCTAACCTTAATCTAACATCGTTCAAAGGTTCCAAAGGAGATTAAGAATTGATGGAAATCCCTTCGATTCCCATTTTGAAAATGGAGTGACCTTTTAACTCATCTGAAATAATATAAGTAGATGCAGATTATTCAGGTCTAAAATAGAAATGGGCACTTGTAGGAGTTGTTGAGATACTTCATATCTCAGAACTGCCGCATATCTTTGTTCAAGGTGAAAGCATAGAGACTGTAAGGAAATTTAAATTTTTATAAATGTTATAAGGTAACTGTTCCCAAATGACAGAGCTATAGTATGCTCATGTCATTGACAAAATCAAAAAACACACAAGAGCTTTAAAAGCAATTCCCTTTTCAAAGCATTTTACATGTTTAAAATTACATTAAATTGCA
The DNA here is from genome assembly GCF_000695815.1 of Acanthisitta chloris. Taxonomy (NCBI): domain Eukaryota; kingdom Metazoa; phylum Chordata; class Aves; order Passeriformes; family Acanthisittidae; genus Acanthisitta; species Acanthisitta chloris. The sequence goes on from NW_008668808.1 coordinate 30,213, forward strand.
CTGAAACTTATTCAATGAAAACAATCCCATGCCCTACAAGTGTCTAAAGTCAGACCTCCTTCTGAATTTCATTGAAACTGACAGTTAGTTTTAGAATCTCTTTTTACAGATGGGGAAAACATAAGCTTTTAAGTCGGTATTGTTAGTCTGTGTTGGATATTTATTGCATAAATACATATGTTTTAATCTAAGGCATTCATGCAAAAGTTGTTAGTTTGAGGTATTTTTATTAGTTTTGAGATATGGACTAATTGCTTCAGCTTTGTTTCTGCTCAAAAATGAAAAAATCGTGTCAATATGGTATTTCCATTGCTTTTTTATGTTTATCTCGCTGGTGACTTGAGTGCAACTGAATTTGTGCGAGTTCATTCATTTATTAATGCTTAATCTAGTTTTAGCAATTAGAATAGAAATGGACAGCAAATGCTCTTAAAATCCACTCAAGAAATCACAGCTTAACAGACTGTGATATAAAATTGTGACACATTAACACAATGTGCCCTGATGTGCAGACCTCAACTGAACTTACCTATGCCAACTGATTTCAGGTGGAGGTGATCCAGTGGCTCTGCAGAACAAAGTTATTGCCTCCCCTCGATCTGCAGTGGCATTAAAAGATTTCTGTAGCAGAATAATTGTAGGGGGAACTGAAAGAAATAAAACATTATGTCCTATTAATGAAAAATAAAATATTTTATGTGTTTCTGGAGAAATTTAAAGTGCAGGATACGATCCATTGCTAATGTGGGAATTGACGATTATACTTAGGGATCAAGTTACAATATGAATCACTGTTACTAGTTTTTTCTTTACTCTTCTTAAATACAAGACCTTGAATACCATCAGGACATCTAACATTTTTCCCCCAATAGAATAAATTTTTTAAGCCTTTTTCAGCAGTTCTTCAATTTTCTTGCAGAATATTCTCAGATGACTGAAATTATACCCAACATATATAAAACAATACATACATAGGACATAAACTATATTCTGATGTCAAACAGTGCTTTTAAAACTGGTGTCAGTAAGCAGGAGTGTTGATTCTGCATATTTAATTTAATTTAAATTCATTTTTTACTGAACTCCTGCATACTTCCTGAGCAGGAGTATCACCAGCTTACAAAAGGGAAATGCAATAGAATGGACACAAACTATTTGTTCTTCCAAAAATTGTAATTGTGTTCTAAGAGCAACACATGCTTTCTATCCTTGATGGGATGAAGTTATAATTAAAATTGTAAAAGTTTACAGAGAAGCTCTACCCTATACAAAAAAAACCCCAATAATATTTAAGACAGAACAACTCACAGGCTGATATTTAATATCTGTTCATATGGCAACTTTAATACAGTTGTCCTAAGTCTGTTTCCATTAACTAACAAGCAAATATGAAGTGCTCAAGGCCAGGTTGGATGGAGCTCTGAGCAACATGGTCTAGTGGGAGGTCTCCCTGCCCATGGCAGGGGATTGAAACTAGATGATCTTTAAGGACCCTTCTTCCCAGCCATTCCATGATTCCAGACAAATAGGAAGGAACAGGACATGTGAAGAAGAAAACAAGAGGAAAGGGAAAAGATAAGAGCTTCACAAAATATAGATTTCTGCTAGCAGGATCATCTTGTCATCAGAGTGCCAGGGAAAATAAGGTGAAACAGGCAACCCCAGTGAATTTGCTTTAGGCTTACCATTGAACTTCACCAGATTTTTATCACCAACTGATGTGCATCAACTGCTGTTCCTTTGCACCAAATATTTCAGCTTTACTATTCTACCTCAGAAGCATTTCCAGCTTCTGAACCTTAAATATATCCAATTATTATAAATTATGTGCCAGAATTATCAATTATCAGAAACTGTATGTTATGTATTCTTTCCACTTTTTATGGTGCATTTTACTGTATTTCACACATCACTTCTTTCCTGTCTGAAACTGCATGGACCATTACTCAGCATACAAAAGCCTTCTGCTCTGCAACAGGAATGTATCCATCTCCAATGAAAAAATGTTACTTAGAAAGTGTTTAATAAGTTGTAGCTATTTTGCAGTGCATTCTAATATCTAGACCTGGAACTATACTCAGAAACATGAGGAGATGAAATAATTTTTTTCCAGAAATAGCAGATTCTTCAATGCTCACAACTAAAAACTACAGGACTATGATTTGGTTCAGCATATTACTTAAGGGCTTCAATCTTCCAAGAGATACTGCAATTACAATGAAAGGAAATATTTTTTCTTTTCAAAACCCAAATTTTATTTTTCTCATCATTATTTCTGGGAATCGATCTGTATATTTTTACTTCTACTCTTGTAGGATAGAACTAAAGTGAGAACCTAAAAGAGGAAAACAGAAATGAAGATATATTGGCAAGTCTCACATTTCACACTTAAAGCACAGTGCTAAAGTTCAGTAACATTTAAATGAAAACAATTCTTTTTCATTTATTTCAGTGAGATCAGGATGACTATTCCATTTATGGAACTTGCCATACAGTAAAGAAATGTTGAAAAAGTAAATGTAAGAAGAACATTAGGAGAAAATCATTTCAAAAAAAAAGAAAAAAGAAGAGAAAAAAAGAGTCAAAAGAACAAATAAAAGAAGGTTTTGTTTTCAGGAGGACTTGAATTCTTTGGTTCACTTTTATGCTGATCATTTCCAATCATACAAAAACCTGCCTACGTAAATAGGCACAGAAAACAAATACTATGAAAAAATTAGTGTTGCAAGAGCAAAAGATACAGAAACATTAGATTTTGAAGAGATAATCCAGCTCAAATTTACTTCTATTAATTACCTATTATAACCCTCCAAAGATTTCCATACATTAGAAACTACATTGTATATATCAAACCTAGTTCCAAGATTTTCTTTTAAATGTTTGAGTAACTTTGTATCCTGTTTATATATATACTTTAAGGAAGGTTTTCATAAAATAGCCAATATAATGAACATGGTGTGCCAGACTTGATAAAGTATTCCTATGTTCTTTAGCCATGGTTTATCCAGCTTTGGACATCTTTTAGTTTAGTTTAGCTGGTTTAGTTGAAACCAGAACAATGTCTTACTAGGTGCAAGGTATTACTCTAAAAGCTATTTTGGACCAAGTTTTATACATTCAACTTTAGGTAGGAAAACTTATTTATTACTATAAATGAAGACAAAACCATGTCAGAATTGCTCATTTGGCAACTCCTTCTCCTCCCAACACTGAAGATTAGAGGTGAGTGTTAGCATTCTTGTCTGCAGTAATAATAAATATCTGAAGAACCAATTTTGTGCATATAACCCAGCAATAAATGATGTGAAGTCAAACCACAGTTTTAGGTTAAATACAGGATCTCCCACAGCTAAACTGCACATAAATATCAGATAGAAGTGAAAGGTGATCAGAATGTACATTCATATCCATGTACACAAATAGCAGCAGAAGAAAATCTCATTCAGCATTTTAAATGCTACTGCATGCACTGTTGGAATTGTACATAACCAGGAGTTGAGGTAACGCAGCACCAAAATGTACTACCTACAAACAATCTAAAGAATTCTGCTTCAAAGATTGCTGCTTGACTACATGGATTAAGCAGTGCCTGTGCCAGAATCTGCTGTTTCTGCTGAAACTGAATGAGAATTCAATTTCCACAATGACTTCTACAAACTGGGTTTTGCAGAGAAGGACCTGTCAAGGACAAAGCATTTAAAGCTCAGAAACTAACTGGTATGGTGGAAAAAATTTCATTGAAAAGCTAACATTAAATAGTGCATAGATAAAAGATGCCCTTTATGAACTGTGCCCTTTCCAGGTAATATATGAAAAGATATTTATCTTTCAACAGGTGAACCCTGAATTTAATAGAGGTTGAGCTAAATGTGCCATTGTGTCTCAATTCATTCATTTTCCTTCTTAGAAGTTTATTATAAACTAATAAAATGCATAATGCCACTGTTCATGTAACTTTATATCTTTCATTCCTCATTAAAATAAACTCTAAAAGCCCCTATAACTAAGACTGTTATTCTTAGTAAAACGTATCTGTGACTTTTGTGACAGCTCATAAAGTACATTAACACAGTGAGGGTAAATAATTCTGAAAAACCAAGTGCGTTTTTAAAGAGTAAATGACAAAACACTGAAAAATAGAGTGAACTGAAATACCATAATGTGAAACTCAGGTCTTGAAGTAATTGTCAGCATTCTCTGAGTGACTAATAACAGCAATCCAAGTTTTACATATTTATGTTTACTGATATGAAAGTTAGTGAATTCTATTTACACAGTATAGCAGATTTTTTTCACTAATAAGCAATTACATTTGTAGGAAAACAATACTAAACAGACATGACAATTACATTAACCAGTTTAATCAGATTTTTTTGAAGCTTATATAGGTTAAAATAGGCCATAATAATCAAGAAATCAATTCACCAATTTTTGCTCCTTACCATTCACAATAACCATTATGTCTCGAAAGTCAATTTCTCCTCTCGCTTCCACTCTTCCTTCACATCTGTACACTCCTTCATCACTTTTATTGATGTTAAGAATTTGGAGATTATTGTTTCCTAATACTGCAAATCGATCTAGAAAGTCAAATAGGAGATTAAGTGGTGTCAGTAAATCAAGACAACATGAGGAACAACAACTTAAATGAATAATATTTATGCCCTTTCTCAGTACAATCCAAATGCTCACTGACAACACATTTGTCAATTTAAAAGCAAAATATCAGCTAAGAAATTTGTTTTTCCATCATTTTAAAATACTTTGCCATTTCAGTCTGGATTTTCCATCCATAACTTCCTACTTTGAAGAGTCATCAAATGTAACTTAAATTTACAATTTATTGCAAAATGAGTGGAATATTCATGAGCACCTACATAGAATATCAATAAGATTAAATGGAAAAAATAGAAAAAGATAAACTGAACAATTTATAATAAAATAAGCAACAAATGGCTCCTTCCATTTCTGTCTAGATTAACCAACTGTTTTTGTGACCATTTTACAGCACTATTTTTAATTATTTTCAGCTTGTTTGCCCTCCTTCCCTCCACTTTTTCCTTTCCTCACTTACTGTTACTCAGTGATTTATCTCACCACAGTCTAACACTTTATAAAATTGGGTGTGAAGATGTAATTAAAAAAACCCACTCTATCTTCTGTATAGACCAGCATAAACTCAAATTCAATAGACTTTCTGAGTAGCTGAAGAGCACTGAAAAAATCAAATTCTGAACAGTCAGGCACACATTTTCTGCACATTCAGTAGTGAAATTACAACCTTGAAGAGTAAATTGGACTTGAATTTTAATTTTTCCTATCCTTTCTCTCTGGACTAGTGCATTGGGTTTACATGCCGATGTCTTGGCCCCAGGAGAGAGCATGGTGGAGCAGGTATCGACATTGCATTGAAGACCCCTTGCTGCAGCAAGTTTATCATGAACAACTGCAACCCACAGCAAGGGTCCACACTGTAACTGTTATGGACTGACCACAACCACTGTTACTCAATCTCCCTGCACTCCTTGGGGTAGGGGAGGTAGAGGAGTCAGCAATGAAAGCCTGAAGTTGTGGCTGGGAAAAAGAAGGGGGAAGGTGTTGCTTTAATTTTGTCTTTTTTTTAGTTTCACCATCCAACCTTATTTGACCAGCAATAAATTCAATTTATTTTCCCTAATTCAAATGCATTTTGTTTGTGCTGGTAACTGCTGAGTGATTTCCCTGTCTTTATCTCAACACCCCAGCATTTTAATCTAATTTTCTCCTCCTTTACTTTTGTATTCAGATTTTGTGGCCAGGATTTGGTAATGGAGGTGCTAGAGAGGTGGCTTCCTTGAGAAACAGCCAGAAGTTTCCCCCATCTGACAAAGATAATGCCAGCAAGGTCCCAGACAGACCCACCACTGGCCAAGGCTAAGCCTATCAGCAACAGTAGTAGCACCTCTGGGATAATGTACTAAAGAAGGGGAAAAGTTACTGTGCAACAGCATGTGTAGCTTGAGAGAGGAGTGAGAACATTTGGGAGGAGCATCCCTGCAGAAACCAAGGTCAGTGAAGAAGGAGGAGGAGGAGGAGGTGCTCCAGGTGGCAAAGCAGAGACTCCCCTGCAGCCTGTGGTGCCTACCATGGTGAGGCAGGTTGTGCCCCTGCAGTCCATGGAGGTCAACAGTGGAGCAGAGATCCACTTGCAGCCCCTGGAGGACCCCACATCAGAGCAGGTGGATGCCTGGAAGCAGGCTGTGACCCTGTGAGAAACTCATGCAAGAGCAGACTCCTGGCAGGAGCTGTCATCCTGTGGGGAGAAGAGCTCATACTGAAGCAGGTTATCCTGCTGGACTTGTGACCCAATAGGGGACCCATGCTGGAACAGTCTGTTCCTGAAGGACTGCACTCCATGGAAGTGACCCATGCTGGAGCAGTCCTTGAAGAACTGCAGCCCTTGGGAAGGACTCACATTGGAGAAGTTCATGGAGGTCTGCCTGCCATGGGAGGGATCCCACCCTGGAACAAGGGAAGAATGTGAGGAGTCCTTCCTCTGAGGAGGAAGGAGCAGCAGGCACAATGTGTGATGAACAGACTACAGCCCCATTCCCTGCCTCCATACACTGCTGGATAGAGGAGAGAAAATATGGACTAAAGTTAAGCCCAAGAAAAAGGGAGATGTGTGGGGAAGAAGTTTTTTTAAGATTTGCTTTTATTTCTCACTATCCTACCTACTCTGATTTGGTTGGTAATAAATTACTTTTTCCCCAAGACAAGTCTGTTTTGTCCATAATGGCAACTGGTGAGTGATCTCTCCCTGTCCTTATCTCAACCCATGAGCATTTTGTTATATTTTACCTCCCCTGTCCAGTTGAAGTGGAGGAGTTATAGAGGGGCTTTGGTGGGTACCTAGCATCTAGCCAGAGTCAACCCAGCACACCTGTTGAAGAGGGCAAGTGAGAGTGGCTGGGTGGGTGCCTGGAAGCTGACCACGGTCAACCCACCAAAACAAGTCAATATTAATAGACTCTTTAAGGAGAATTATTTCCTACGTATCACTGCATGTGGTTTTTGAAGAACCTGCATGCTTGTTATTCAGCTGTCTATCTCAGTCTATTCAAAGCAGTGTCATCCTTCCAGTATTGGAGGATGATGAGATTAACTAGCTTTCAGTTTCAGCTAGCAACCAGTGACTTCTGTTCCAGCAGCAAGATTTCTATCATAAAATGGAGAAGTGAAAAAAGCAATTTTAATTATTCTTCACCTGATAGAGGTTTACAGGACACCAATGTCCTCAACACATTTACGCTAATTATGTCTGGTTTATTAAAGTGATGCTTGAACATTAATACCATTTCACACACTACCACATACAAATTATATAATCTCTCTTTTTCCTGCCCTTACATAATTTCCTGAGAACCGTGCCTCCAAATATTTTGAAAAGGAGACACCCAACCCCTCTTTAAGTATTGGTAACTTATCTTTAACATAAATATTTCATGTGTTAAAAGATGGAGAGGGCTGGAGGTCACCTTTACTTCTGTAAAACACTGAAGAGTTCATTTAGTAACAGGAAAAAAACAACTCTAAGTGTTGGCTGGATAATTTTTCAACTTTCATTGAAGAAAATTACAGTGGATACAGCAGTAGGTATTCCCATGAGTAAACTAAGTGTAACACAATAAAAACATTTTTGGCCTTTTCCCACCACTCTTACCAACTACATACAGACCTACCTGTATCCCAAAGTCAATGCAGTGTTTGGTTAATGTCATAGTTTTGTGTGCACAGTGAAGCTCATCTGTGTATGTTTTAAACGTATTCAACTCCTACATACAAGGCAAACCAAGAAGAGTTCCTGTGAAGGTGCTCCCAGCAATCTTTTGAGCATTTGGACCCTCATGCTACATCTTGACAAAATCCTCATTTGGAAAAACTGACACATAACGGAAATCATTGTATATGGATACTCTACAGACCACAGAACATGACTGAGTTATACTTAAGCTGATAGGCTAATCAAAATCTCCCATTATAATGTGATTAGTCTCTTTTTACAATAATATTTTAATATTAATTGGAATGTATAGCTGAAAGAGTTACCAAAATACTAACTGTCAGCAATAGTTGTGACTTCCTCATTCCGATACAACCAGCTGACAACGGGAGCAGGAGAACTAGTAACACGGCAAACAACTTCTGCATCTTCTCCCTGCCTGAACTCTTGTGGAGATATTATATCTCGAAAAGTGAGCTTTTCTGTAAAAGAAAAAACCCAACAGAGTACAGTAAGTGTCTAACAGTTCAGTTAATATTAAAATAATATGTAACAACAAATTGGATAAATATGACTGTTAAGAATTCTTATTGTGATACTACATAATTATTCCCACAATATAATTTTCTCAGATAAGACTCAAATTGTCCTGGACACGTGACTTCCACTCTGTCTGTAAAAATGACTTAATCATGTTGTATTTTGAAAAGTTTTGTTATATTTATATACACTGTGTATGTTTTATAAATGTATTTTCATTGTTTTCAATGTTCCAGAGCCCAGTTTTGAAACTTCAGGTCTTAGAAGTGTATATATTCATGCTAATTATCTATTTACTCTCTTGTGTATTTTATTCTTCATTATTTTATTATTGAATTAAAGCCTCATGCTTTTATGCTATCAAAACTACCATCAAAATGCAGAAAATTCTTATTAAAAAAGTAGAATTTTAGCCACACTGACTGAGAAAAACATCAGCTGAGTAAAATATAAAATCTTAAAAGCCAGTGAGAAACCACATGAAAAAACAACACTGTTAAGTCATAAGAAATTGCAGCTTTGTTTTTTAGCAACTAATTAGAATTTTTTTAGGCCTGAGGAGGCTTTTAATTTTTCCAACCCCAAATAACCAAATTATATTTGATTTTATTAGTTAGTTGAATAAATTCAGTATTATTAGAATTTAGTGTTAGAAGTCCAAGATGGCATTAATCCATGATCTCATACAAGATCTAATGCAGGAATCAATTGCCTGACAAAAAAGAAAAAACCTGGAAGAATTTCTTGCACATAGAATAAAAAAACCAACCTATGCTCTTTCAGATCAAAGATGGTAAATTTTGTTTCAGAGGACACTCTGGAGAACATAAGTCAGAGATGCAGCTTCATCTCCATTATTTTTGTTGCTATGAGTGCAGGCTCAAATACTCCACAGTTCCCACAGCAAAGGGAGCATATTATTGTTATATACAACAGTTATATACTTTCATATGAAATGCTTGAAGCATTTGAACATATGTAAGTTAGAAGAAAACCTCTCACAGACTTGAGTGAGCACTGAAGATTACCAATAAATAGTGTATCCTGTTTTTCTTACATCACTAATACGAATAATGAAACTTTTATATGTCCGTTCCCACAAACCTTCGCATTTCTTGTGTAGGTTTTGGGGTTTATCTGACTTCATACTTATTAAAATTACCTCATTCAAACACTTCTACCTTGCTCAGTAGTCTGCTAATGGAGTATCTGGCAGTTTTATGCAAACAAATGAATTCCACAAAACTTGAAATCCTTTGAACTGCCATCATGTAATCACTTGTAACTGCTATCAGTCTGTTAACGGTTGTTTTATTAACAGATTTTTTTTTAACAGTATGTCTTGTTATCTGAACTCTTCAGAAGCAGTGCATTACCATTCTACTCTGCAATTTCTTAAGTGTTTAAAAAACTGTTCTCCAATGAAATTAGAGACTAACTAAGCTGAAAGGTTGCTGGCATATGTCCCACCCTTTTACCAACAAAGACTTTGCCTGACATCTTCACTGTGTGCTTGTTTAATGTACTTTTTTAAGGCAATTTCTGCTTATCTAGAGAGTATAGTACAATGAAACATTATTCAACTACATTGAGGGAAAAAACCCAAGCCAAATCTCTCAGCGAATCTCTTACTACAATAGAATGTATTTATTTTTCAAATATACTCCTCAAATTAGTTGCTTGCAATTTAAATGCATTTTGGTTACGCATCACACTAAGCTTCAATGCATTATGGCAAAATTCCATTATAGAGCCAAGAAAAGGAAAAGACTGACATAAGAATAACTAATTCAGTTAAAACTCCACTTTTTAAATGTCATATATTACATCTCCTGCACTTTAATGTATGCAAATTTTTGCAATATATTGTAGATATATTTGCAATAAGAATTGCATTGATCTTTTTTCTCATATTTTCTCTTTTTTCATGAGGGGCATACAGTGCACTCAATAAGATGACATTCTAAGATACAAAGGAAAAGTGATCTACAATATTACTACGTGGCCATGTATTTAATTTAAGTCTTTGTCACAATATCTATTAACTAAGCTGCAGGAGATGCAAATATATGGAAGATAAAGTTCAGAGCTTGAGAAGACATTTTGATAGAATTTACCTTCTCAATAGTAGTGGTTTTTAAAACAGTCTTTCATTTGTTATTTGATAACGTTTTACTTACGATAAATTTCCAAAACTACAGTAGCTTCTTGAGTTTGTCCTTCAGTATCTGTTGCTTGACACCGATATATACCAGCATCTTCTATATTTGCATTATAAATGGTTAGGCGTGATCGAACACCTTCTTTCTGAACAACTACTCTTTGACTAGAAACGATCTTCTCTCCCTGTGGATTGTACCAGTCTATGTTGTCAGGCTCACCAATGGCTACAAACAAAACCAAAAAACAATTCAAGTTTAGAAGTTCAGGAGGACGTTATGCAATGCATATGCCTACCCACTGTGAGAAAGTCTGTAGAAAGACAAGCAAGACAAAACTGCAGGCAGATGGATGATCATTGAGACAGAATAAATACCAGATCAAGGATTAAAGAGGAGGGAAAAGAATCCCCACAGACAGGTGTAAAGTCTTAAAGGAAAGAAACAGGCTGTTCAGCCATCACTGGATGAACAGGTCAAGTCATCAAGCAGTTCAAGCATCAGTGTAGTCAGGCCACGTGTCACTGTCAGTGGAAGATGGCAACTCAGCAACACCAAGGATCCATATGAGGCAGCTGCAAATGCAAAATCTTTTCTGCCTGACTGATAACTGCCTCACCAGAAAAACTGTTTCATTAGGTTGAAAAGGATTTAATTCCTTGGTTTTGACAAGTGAAAATATTTTAACTAAAAGAGCATCTTAACAGATATAAACTACCTGTACTGATACAGAGAATTCAAACAGAGTGATCCAGAGTGGGTAATGAAGAGATTCTAGACTGGAAATGTGAAGCCAGTGAAGATCTAGCATTTGTCACAATTCTGACAAGTCAAGGTGAATATACAACAATATGCTAATTTAATATTTTAAAGCAATTAATTCAGTTTCAAATATGTAGAATGTTCAAAATTTAACAAAAATTACATACCTACAAGTAAAATTAACACATACCTGTGCATGTGAAGAACTTGGATTCACCCACACTGAGCTCAACTTTGCTAAGTGAAATTGTAACTTGCAGTAAAGCTGAAAAATATAAAGTAGGTTGTAAATACATTTGGGTATTTATGAGTTTACATTTTGTATTGTTAGGTTTTGCATTTTTTTCATTCTATATATAGGACCTGTTCAATAAATCTGAAGTTTCAGCTAAGCATTGTTATGTTTTGAACCAAAGCACATGTAGAGGTAGAAAAACAATCAAAATAAGCAAAGATGTTACATGAAACAGAACAGCCTCATGTCCCAAATATTAAAGAAAAAAAAAGAAAAGAAAACCCGATAGAAATACACACAAACATAAACCCAGAAATTCAATGAAAATATAGTGATTGGGAACACTCAGCATAGACTGACCAAGGGTAAATCATGCCTGACCAACCCCACCTGCTTCTAGGATAAAATTACTCATTTTCTGGATGAGAGAAGAACAGGGGATGGCAATTACCTTGACACTTTTGCACCCCACAATATTCTTGTTTTCAAGTGTATTGGATATAAATAGCAAGGTATTGGTAGTGAGGGCTGGCTGCAGGGGTGACTTGTGTGGGAGGCAGGACAGCAGTTGTGCTGTGATAGATACAGACAGTTCTAGCCAGGCCCACCGCACGACACAACTGAGAGAGTTGAAAGAGTTTATAGTACCTCTTACAACACCAAGCAGAGAATCAAAAGAAGATGATCAAGGTAGTAGGAGGTACTCCATGGCACCGTTGGTAACATGGGACTCTGAAGGGACTGAGGACAATGCATAAGCCCATGCGAGACCAAATACATCCCCAACAGGACCTTTGCCTGTGCATAACCCACAACGAAAAAGAGTAAACGAGTTAAGTAGAAGGACTAGTGGGAGAAAAGAGTGAAAAAGTAGGAATGGCAGAATGAAACCATTATGTCTTCAGCCTAACGTCAGCCTAACGTGATGTATTACCCATCACCTTACTGAAAGGACTGTCACCTGCATGAGTGGCAATAAGGGGAGTAAAGACTAGGAATGGGGAACGAGAGGCACCTAGAGTCAGGGAGAGAGGCAGAAAGGTATCTTCCCTGTTTGTCCTCTTTGTTTCCAAATACTCAAGTAATCAAATTTTTATGTTAATAGATGATAAATTTTAATTCCCCAACTAGAGTCTGTTTTACCTAAAACAGTAATTTGCCAGTGATCTTCCTGTCTTTACCTTGACACATGAGTATTCTCAGTCTCAGCCTTCCTAATTTAATCCCTGTCTTGCTGGTGGTGAGGGGTGTAAGGGACTTTTAAGAAATGTTTGTTTTGACATTGCCTGGCTTTGACAGCCTATTGTGTGGCAAAGCTGTGGTTGATTGCCTCAAAGCTTGCTGAGCCACAGGATGCCTCCAGTCATGGAAGTTATCTCTAGCTGCCGAAATAATGAGGCACCACTGCTGCACCCCAATCTCAGGACACTCATGAGGTGACTTCTCTGGGAATTGCTATGAACTCACCCTGCAACTCGAGGGGAGCTGACCAAACAGCACCCTAGAGAGCCCTATGAAAAAGGACCAGCATCCAAAGCTTGCTGAGCCACAGGATGCCTCCAGTCATGGAAGTTATCTCTAGCTGCCGAAATAATGAGGCACCACTGCTGCACCCCAATCTCAGGACACTCATGAGGTGACTTCTCTGGGAATTGCTATGAACTCACCCTGCAACTCGAGGGGAGCTGACCAAACAGCACCCTAGAGAGCCCTATGAAAAAGGACCAGCATCCAGAGTGAGGGTGTGGTGTGCAGCACCCTAGAGAGCCCTATGAAAAAGGACCAGCATCCAGAGTGAGGGTGTGCTTGCTCACCACCGAAAGAAAATGACTGTGGATCATCAGAATGTTTCTGGACCTATGGTGGTGACTGTCCCCTTTTCCACAAGACTACTGATCATCTGGATCCATGGTAGTGACTGTCTCTGCTTTGGCATACCAAATATTGCTTACTTCTAACTATCCCCCTTTCCTGTTTCTAATTTTCCTATTGCCCTTTCTCTTCCCACTTGTGTGACCAATAATAGTCTCACTCCCTAACAGTATTTTGACCTCATTTGTGTCTTAACTTACTTTGGGGGAATCGCTCGAACACTGCCAAGTCTTACTGGACTGGGACGAGGGGACTGAGCAAGAGACTGTGTAGATGCTTGGCCTAACCTGCCACATCAACCTGTTTGGTCTGATATTGGACTAAAGACTTTTAAGTCCCTTCCATCCTGAACTATCTTGTGGTCCCATGATCCTAGGATTAACCTGCCTAACACAGTATTACTGGTGAAGGGCTTACTTATGTGAAATAATTATGCACCCTTTTCCAGCATCATCATCATCATCCTAAGTAGCTGTATCACTTTAACATCCATTATTTTACAAACTAGACAATAAATAAATGTTCATGAGCCAACAACAAAGATAAAATCAATCATGCCAATTTGAAGCGCTAATCGAGGTAGAAGAAGTCAAACAGACAAAAAAAGAACTAATTTTTTTTAAGAAGAAAATAATCTGAATTTTGTTCAGTATTCTACATAGTAGAGAGCTGGGATGCATCTGAAATTGAAGAAAAATATTGATTCAATAATCTAGGTTTTTTCAATCTTCAAATGTAAAAACTGTGGTTTATTCTGTGTATGTGAGGATATTTTACTGTTTTGAAAACTGCAACACAAGCTACAGTGTATACTGAATGTCACAATCTCACAAGATTCCTTCTGTATAATCGGTACAAAAGACCAACAGGATAAACATCTCTAAGGATGAGGAGCATTACACATAAAAATAGCATTTCTGTGTGGCAAATTTTACCCACAAATAAGGTAGAACTTCAAAATCTGCTAAACCACACAATTATTCAGTTCCTTTGATAGTAAAAACTCAGTACTAATATGAAACGCTTACAATTAAGAGAAAAGTGTAATGAAAAAGACTTGCTATTAACTGATGCACTTTCATGCTGTCAGCCTGGATAAACAAGAATTAGATAAGATTTGAATTTTTTGTTCAATAGTTATATCAAAAGCTACACCAAAAAAAGGCAAAGAAAACTGAAGTTTACTTCAGCATCACTCTGCCAAATGAAATTCAACAGAACTGGATATTTCGTAGCAAAAAAAAAAAAATTAAAATTAAAAATCAAGCATCTGTATGGTAAATTACAGATCTCCTCAAGTGTAAATATTTTCCTGAGAAGCTCATCACAGTTTCTCTGGTACTATATATATTTTTCTTTATAAAGCTAGCAGTATTGTACAGTTGCTTCAGAAATATATATGTTAGCATTTCAGCAGTATTTCTTCAAGGACAATTTCATTGCTTAATTCCAGTAATTTCAACTGTAATAACTGATGTCAAACTACGCAAATGCAATAGATTAAGTAAAAAATGTCAGGTTCAATGTAAAAAATGGCATGATGAGAGATGAAAAAGTAAGAGAAAATTTTTCCTTCATCATTTAAATAGATATTTGAGACTGTAACACAGTTTTGGCAACGGGCTGAAACCCAATTAAATTCCTTACCATAAGTGTAATTATAAACTCTGCAGGGACATGCTAGCTACATTTCTGCAACCAAAAGGAAATCTAATTTCCTACATATGGCACTTTAATATTTACAAAACAGAGAAATATATGACCATCTGTCCCATTTCTCCAGTCTCTTCATTTTCCTAGTTCTGCTTCATGTAAACAGAAAAATATTGCTTCATGAAACCTACAAAGAAAAATATTACCCAAGTTATTAATCCACTAATCTGCACTTATTAGTAGTCAGGCAAATAGTCAAACGCTAAACTAGGAGATAATTCACTTGTCACTTACTGAAAGTAAAATATTGCAAAGACACAACACATTCAGAACATTTCACATTACTCCCAAATCTATTTCAAGAATTACAGAGATTATTATAAGCTGTGAGGAAGATGGCAACGATGTATACACAACTCAGGTTATAGCTGTAAACTTAGACCTAATGGATTAACATAAAAGGGAGTTGTTTGTATCAGGCTGGGTCTGAAGGTCTTTGAATTCCCAGGTGAATGCTGATTTTATCAAGTCAGGAAATATGTCCCGAAAATTCAATAGAGGTGGTATTTAACGATGTTAAACCAAGTCAAGAAAAAAATAGTGGCTTCTTGATAGATCTGACAAAATACTGCCTCTCCCCATGTTTCCAAGGATATTACCTAACTACCTATTCAGAAAAAAAAATAAATGAAAAAGGCAAGATGTAAAAGATCTCTTCAAGGAGAAGACTGGGGATTGTAATGCTACTGTCGGACAGCTGTTCTGGGAAAAAGTGAAGTCAGTCAGGGCTTCACTTAGTCTTTGGTACATGTGCAATTTTATAGCAAATTAAAAGAGCACTATTAGCACTAGGTGATACAAGCAATTCCTTCTCTTTTGATCATAGTCATTATAAAAGAATTATTATCAGCTATAATACGCTAAGAGGATTCTGCTGAATTATTCCATAATTTGATTTAAAAATCACCTAGGAACATAAGTAAGAATAGTAATGAGAGGTCCATTTGTACTGTTAGGTACAAGGCAGATGACTACATTCATAAAGACTAATATTTAGTAGACTAATTGATTTCAGTCCCATTTGCAGTAGTATCCTTCAGATTTAAAGAAACATCACAAACCAGTCACAGCTGTCAGCACTGGTCACTTAATGCAACTGAAGTGAGGTATCATCAGTGAGATCGTAGAAAAAGTGTAACAAGTCACTCACACATGTATTTCTATAAGCCCATAGTAATATATTAAAACATGTTCAAAGTGTATACACTGCAAATGCACATTCAGACATATATAGAAGATATATAAATTACTAATAAGGAAAAGGAGACTATTTTAATAAAATCTGAAGAATACTGAGCAAAGCTCTGCTTCAACTAAAAACTCCCCAGCACCTTTTTCATAATTCCATTTCATAAAAAAACCCACAACCAAATATACAAAAAACCTGAAAAGCTTCCTGTTGTCCATATTGTAAAGTATGACACCAGGCAGATACCAATAACAAAACATCCCATATTCTGCCCTAGCTTCCACAATGTACATTTGGTACAATATGATTTAACAGTTTTGCCATAGAATCATAGAATCAACAAGAAGAGACCTCAAAGATCACTGAGTCCAACCCTACCATCGTTACTAGACCATGGCACTAAGGGCCATCAATAGATTTCTGCACATTTCAGACTTTATTTGTGAGAAATTAGGCATTACCCTGCTATGGAGGGGTCTTCCTAAATCTATTGGAATGCACTCACAGAAGGGGAGAGGGTAATGGGAAGGCAGTAAAAAGGAAAGGATAAATATATGAAGACAAAACAAGGCATGGCTTGGGATCAACATGGAATGAAGGAAAGGGGTGATAGCTACAGAAACTAATTTGGATGTCTTTGGCACTAGCTTTTAACAAAAACAAAAGTAGACTGCAAGATACAGCTGAGATTACTTTTCTTTGTGAAGGTCCTGACTCTGTTCTCTGACGATAGTTATACCCTGGGCTATTGATATTCTTTGACTCCATGTAGTAAGCAAACTTACTTGGGTGATGTGGTTTTGCTTTCAGTACATGATTAAACTAGTATTTGATGTATAATATACTTAGCAAACTAGGCTTCATTATCCTTGAGCATGAAGAAATCAGTATGTTTTTAATAGGTATCAAATTCAATCCCAGAACAACCATTCACCCAGTTAATCATTTTCCCCTTTACTATGCAGGTTTCTGAGAATATTCTGGTTAAGTCCACTGATTCCCAGATAAAAGCAAATGAGCTTTGAATGAAAATTACACTAACATGATCCTAGCAGAAATAGATTCTCTCTTTAATTCCTAGTAATTTCTAGTTTAAATATACTTTGAAACACCAAAAACCTATGTGTATTTTTTTAAAATACTATGCATACATAAAACACTTTACATCCATTTGGACTCCTGAGCTGAAATGAGGATGCATAAATTATTACATATGCAAGAAACTTGTTAAGTATCAGACAGTTCAAAGATATTTTATTTTAGGGCTTTTTAGGTCCTTTTTTGAAATAGCAATAGGTTAAGCTATTTCAACTGCAAATTCAGCAAAGTCAGAAATAAAAAAAAAAGAAACAATATACAAGTCAAAAAGTTATATTATTGTTAGCAAAAGTTTGATTGAAGTTGTTTCCATAAGTAATCAATCAGGAATGATATACCTCTGCCCTGAAGAACTCCACTAAAACAACAGTTCTAAATAAAGCTGAATTCATTCTGTTGAGCTATTTGCACTTGAGAGACTGAATGACCCAATAGAAACTGTTTGGAGATATCTTAAACCACCTAAGTTACTTTTTTTTTCCCCACAGTGATGAAGATTCCAACACTATAGACCTTTGAAGAGGGAATGGCTTGTGGTCAGATGTTACACAAGAGATGACACAAGCAATGACCATTAAAGCTCAAGACAGTTACTAAAATGATAATCATTAAAAAAAACCCCACAGTAAAATGCTAGAAATAAAATAGGATTTTACCACATACTGTCACATCTCTCTTACATCCCAGTGAACTGTCTACAGGGAAGAAATCCTATCATCTGCATATCCACTTAAAGGGGATGTTCTTGTTGAGCTTGTAAAGTCTGTGAGACTTGTACTGTTTAAAACCAGCTAATACATTTGTAATCCTTTGGGAATAAAATGTATGCTAAAGAATAATTATTTTTCTCTTCATGTAAGAACCTACAGTGAAAATTTAATCCAAGGAGGCTATTTGAATGCAGTTAATTCAACAACTGATTACTGAAATGTACTTTTATATTTTTTCCTCAATTTTTAAGCAGTTTAATAAAGTCCATAAAATTTCGTATTCAGACAGTATTCTATTAGAATTCAGACAATATTCTAATACTGTCATAGGGTATGACAGTACTGAGAGATGCTGGTTATTTGACAGCAAATTTCATGATTAAATAAGTAGTTCAGCATAACTGAACTTTCTATTTCAGCATATTAGCATTAATTTGGATTTGTCAGTAGAAAATGTGGTCCTGATATAAATTTCTAAGGTTTTACTTCAATTATTATGGATTATTTGTTGAATTTCTGCCTTGTAGAATACAGAGTGGTTTATTTACAGGTAGACAAAACAGACTTTGTGTCAAACTTACTTCCTACATCTGTTAAAGTGTCATTTTTTGCTGATGAGAAGAGCAAGAAGTCAAATTTCAAACTGCCTTCTGAGGCACAACAGATGTTAAAGGAGTGAAATACACAATGCAAAAGCACCAACACAATCTAGTTTTGTGCAACAATGGCAAAAATACTGAAGCAGAATCTGAAAATCCTCTGTCAAATATTCTTTTCTATGACGCTTGCAGTAGAAACAGTAAAATAGATAAGCTATTAATATCCAAGCAGAGACATTAAACAAGTATAAACCAGTCTGCTTATTACCATTGTATTTGAAACAATCTCAAACAGAAGTCATTCACTACCATCCCCCCCAAAACCAAACAAACTACAGTTTAGAAATCAACACATAAATATTGTGAGTTTTATTGAGGTTTTCAGATAAGCTGATACTAAGCCCTCAGTTCTCTCAAAACTTAAGAGATGGAATAATGGG
Organism: Acanthisitta chloris; assembly: GCF_000695815.1. Lineage (NCBI taxonomy): Eukaryota > Metazoa > Chordata > Aves > Passeriformes > Acanthisittidae > Acanthisitta > Acanthisitta chloris. Next base: position 49,292 of record NW_008668808.1, read on the forward strand.
TAAATATTTATACATAGATTCACAAGTCCAACCATATTCAGATATTTCAAAGAATGCCTAAAGAATATTTAATGAATGTTTCATAATCCTAGTCATGGTTTAGAAGCTTATTAAAAAAATCAAAATCAAAAGATAGCCAAATTCAAATATCAAATCAAATCAATATACCTAAACTTCTACCTAGGTTTTAAGTAATCTGTTTGTGGTGAGAAAGATCTTCTGTAAGTGAAAGTCATGACGAACTTTGGAGAACTTTAGATATAAAAGGTCAGGCATGACATGAAAGGTCAGGCATAACTTAAATTCTATTTAAGTTATTCTAGCTAAATTCAGTAGAGCTTATTATAATGCATGGGAATAACAGTGGAGTTTAAAATTCAGTGATTAACAGAATATTAAGCTACTTTAAGTGTAGAGAAACAGACTGGAGAACTTTCATCATATATTGATCCCAAACATATATAACTAGATGAATATGTGGGAAAAATAATATAGAATAGGATGATATACTTATCAAAGCATAATATCACCTTAGCAAAATCTCCTCAATATGAATATTTATTTTTTTAGCAATTAAAAAAAAGTATTTCACAAGCCTATAAATTTTAAGGCACATGCTTTCCCAACTGAGAATTATATAATCAGAGAATTCTTAACATCATTTTATAGCATCTTCTGCACACAAAGAAGAATCTTCTCAAAACCAAGATGCATCTCAATAGGGATAAACCTGAAAAAGGAAGACCGTGATCTTCAAAGTAGTAGGTTTTCAGCACAAATAACCTGGGATGAGAGGTGTAGAATAAAAGGGAGTCTGGGTGTGTGCTCTTTTCCTGACTAACAAGTGATAGGACAAGAGGAAATAGCCTCAAGTTGCACCAGGGGAGGTTTTGATTAGACACTAGCAAAGACTTTTTCCCTGAAAGGGTTGCTGAGCCCTGGAACGGGCTGCCCAGGGAAGTGGTGGAGTCACCATTCTTGGAGGCATTTAAAATACGTGGACGTGTATAGATTAAATTCTGTTTAGAAAGAAAGGTATTAGAAGCATAGAATAAAGAATTAGCCTTTTTGATACATGATTTCTCTATTTCCTTTATTTTCCTTTTCTTCCTGATTCTGGATTTTACAAGTAGTTTAAAAAGTTATAGTGCATGACAAAGAGTACTTAGACAATCTTATTCAGAAAGATTTTAATATATAATTATTTGAATAAACATATTTAATCTTGCATCAAAACCTTTTTAAAATATTACCATATTTCAATGGCACACAGAATTATTTTTGCATGAATTTTTATCTAGATTTTAACTGTTTCTACTCTACAAATAGGATAACATTAAGTCAGTGATGTGTTTGTTACTATTGTATTCACTGTAGAAAACCATTTCAATAAATCTTTTAAAAACAAATTATATTAACAATACTAAAAGATGCCTGTGGACACCAAGATATTCAACAGTCAATAAAAATGAAAATATCTTAGAAAGATATTCCTTCAGCATGAAATCTTACCCTGAATGCTACCAATTCACTTTAAGCAAACACAAAGTATATATAAGAACTTGTCTAGCTGCCTCAGTACATAGAACAATACATCAAAAGCATAAGTATATCAGACTATATAAAAGAAATTATAATGTATTCACAGAAAGAACTCGATGACCTTACAGGTGACTAATTTTTACGCAGCATAAAGCTGGTCATTTACATAAACTCCAAGGCTAAATTTGTGATGGGTTAAATGAAGAATGAAATTTCATATTTTCTTTATATCTCTGAAAAAATAACATAAAATGATAAAATTATTTAGGACGGAGGTGACCTCTACAGGTTATACTATCCAAGCTCTGCTCACAACAAGGCTTAACTCTAAACTTAGATTAGTTACTCCAGACAAATAAGAAAACTCCTCTTTCATAGAATCATAGAATCAACCGGGTTGGAAGAGACCTCAAAGATCATTGAATCCAAGCCTACCATCATTACTAGACCACTAGGCACTAAGTACCACATCCAGTCTCGTTTTGAAAACCTCCAGGGATGGTGAATCCACCACCTCCCCGGGCAGCCCATTCCAATGCCTGATTACTCTCTCCATAAAAAAATCTCTTCCTAATATACAGCCTAAACCTCCCCTGGCAGAGCTTGAGTCTGTGCCCTCTTGTCCTACTGCTAGATGCCTGCAAGACGAGACCAACCCCCACCTGATTACAGCCTCCTTTCAAGGAGTTGTAGAGGGCAATAAGGTTACCCCTGAGCCTCCTCTGCTCCAGGCTAAACAACCCCAGCTCCCTCAGCCTCTCCTCATAGCACTTGTGTTCAAGTCCCTTCACCAGCCTCGTTGCTCTTCTCTGGACCTGCTCCAGCACCTCAATATCCTTCCTGAACTGAGAGGCCCAGAACTGCACACAGTACTCAAGGTGTGGTCTCACCAGCACCAAGTACAGGGACAGAATCACCTCCCAAATCACATCTGAGTTAGTTTAAAATCTTACATTAGAAGCTAAACTGAACAGAGATAAAATGTTAAAGACTTAAAAACTCTTCCTCATTATGTCAATTAATTTAGGACTTGATGAAAGTATTTGTTCAAGAATTAGACTAAGATTCAATTTAGTTGTAAATTTATTGCATAAAAAGAAGTAACAGGAAAAATATTAAATCACATAAAAAGATCATTTTCTGATTTAAGTTATCTTAAAAAGAAAAATAACTAATTTTTATGACATCTGGGCAGCTAACTTTGAATGAATTCTACAACCCTCTGTTCAATGCTGAAGTACTGTAGTACCTGAAGTACTGGTATTTTGAGCCCCTAGTTCAAGATGGACAGGTGGGATCTGGTAGAATCCAACAACTGGCTATGATGAGGAGCTTAGAGCAAATGTCTCATGAAGAAATTATAAAGGAAACTGGTTTGTTTGTTCTGGCAAATAGAAGGCAAAGTGTTGAGCTAATAACTGCCTACACTTTATTTAAACAATTAAAAAGACAAAGCCAAGCTTCCCTCAGTATGCATTTTGTTGGAAAACATAATAGCTGGCAAGACCAAAAACAGTGAATCTCGTGAAAAAAAGCTCACTAGAAGAAAAACATAAGATCTGGAAAGGTAGTCCAGAGAAACTGCAGTGTCTGTGTTCTCAGACATTCCATGATCTAATGGAATGCTCGTGACAGTCTTAGTGTAAAGAGGAGTTTGGAAGAGATGACTTCTGGAAATGCTTCCAAATCAACATTTCTATAATCTGGTGGTTCTACAGGAAATGTCATGAACATTAGGAGACAGGAAGTTAAAATAATTTTGCCTCTCAAAGTAAGGAATAGCCACAGATAATCCATTTGATAATCTGAAGAGATAACTCAGATGAAACCTCTTAAGAAACAAACTGACTTAGCAAGCTAATCAAATCAGAATTATCTCAGACGGAATAGGAATAGTCTATCACATCCAAATATACAAAAATGCTTATGCTAAGCCAAAACTGTCGTATAAGTGTTTTGCATACCCAAGGAAAAAAAGTGTGGTTTTATTTAATACGGCATTAGTCTTTTTCCTCTTCTGTAACAGAAAGTTAACATTTGTATCTGTAAAGCACCATAAATAGACGTGTCTGTATAAGAAAGATCTCCAAAGGAAACCAAGTCTGCAATCCTAATGCCATGTTATTAAAACTACAGCTGACAGAATCCTATGTATCAGAGTCCCTTCACTCACTGAGTTAGGGCAGCATAGTCCTCCTGAAGAATAAGGAGAACTACTGAAGGATATTTTTTGTGCAACACTCTTGTGAATAACCAGCCAGATCCTCAGCTGATACTAACAAGAAATTTAACAGCAATGGGAGCCCTCCTTGGCAATTACACAACAAACATCTAAAATGCAGTTTCCCTGTTGTCATAAAACTAAGCAGTTCAAGTGCAAACAACATGTTAAAGCTTTTGATATTTGGATAAATGTTTCTTAGTAATGCTTACACTTGGAACTAAGTAAGGATACACTTACAGGATACACTAAATGTAATCCTTATTGTAAGGAATCTAAGGTTTCTTCCATTTGAACAAAGAAAAGTTTTATTTTACATATGACTTTTTTCCTCTATATATGCTATTGTCTTTCAAGAAGCATGGAATCACAAAGAAAATACCAGATTTAAGTGTATGATCTGACACTGAATCATTATGTTGGATTAATACAAATCCTAGGATTAAATATCCATTCCTGTATTTCAAAGTCTAAAAAAGAAATTATTTGACAGGTAACATATAATTACTTTGATCTCACTGAGGAAGTGGTTATTCATTATTCCTCCTGATCTGGAAAATGAGATTCTAGATATATAAAAATTCTATTCAAGATAACTGTGTTTGAGTAAGGAATACATATACGTTTTTCCATTCCAAATCACATTTGAATATTTATTCAAAGATTCAGTATGCTCAAAAGTCAAGGTATAGAGAAGTTTTACTAACTCATTAGATCTACTAGAAGATAGACCTTATCTGACTTTGGGAAATAATGTATATGTTGAATAAATGGCTTCCTCAATTTAACTTTTTTAGCTATTCAAGTATTATCACTGCTGCCAAAATCAGCACTTAATGATAATAAATCACTTAGGAACACACAACAGCTATCTGGGAAACAGACATAAATGCTATTGGTTGCAATGTTTTGAGGCTGTTTAGCTGAACATTCAACAGATATTAAAGAGTGTACTCAACAGAAAGTTTGTTTATTTGTCAATACCAAGTAAAATTTGGCACACTTCTTCTCTATACCTTAAACAACATTTCTGCCGGTAATAGCCTTTGATCCATGCAGCTAAGCAATCACTAGAACTGGGAACTAAGAGATGGTTAAAGAGCTGCTATAATATCATAGAATCATAGGATGGCCTGGAGTGGAAGGGACATTATAGATCATCTAGTTCCAACTCCTCTACCATGGAGAGAGACACCTTCCACTAGACCAGGTTGCTCAAAGCCCCATCCAGCTTGGTCTTGATACAAGTTCTGGAACTATCAACTTTATACTGGTTCTATGACTAAATCAGCCCTCCTGGATTTTGATTTTAACAACATCAATTATATTTAGTGGAAATACTAATACCTGTTTAGATATTGAATTGTGCAGAGATAACTGCGTATCAGAGAAAAGCTAATTTTCTATGTGTTTCAAAAATGGCTGATTTGATCCCAGTTGTGAGGATGTTACTTTCAATTACTAAAATAGAGTTTTTAATTTTCCCAATACCTTCTGTCAAAGAATCCAGAAGTTTACTAGAAATTACACAAACTATGAACAAAAGAGGCCTTGATGAAGATGTAGAATCAAGAAAATTTCAAGTTTCTCAACAACTACATTTTGAGTTCAGTTTTTGGATAAAAATAGCAGCAGAACATTGGGACTAATCTTCTCTAGCCCATGCTGTAGGAGTTTCAGTAATTTTATTCTGGACCAGCACTTGGTTGGTCCTGTGAACTGAGAGGCCTTCAGTGGGTAAGAGTTTCTTAGCTGTTGTTCAGGGATATAGGTTTCAGTTCAGCTTCAGCAGAAGAGAATGCAGTCTAATTGCCCTGGGATCATTCTGTTACACGAGTCAAAATATTGTAGGAACAAATATCTGGGAAATATGCTTCTAAAGCTCACTGGTCACACAATCACAGAATCATAGAATCATTAAGACCTCCAAGATCACCGAGTCCAACCTTTGACTGATCACCACCTTGTGAACTAGACCATTGCACTGACGCATCCAGTTGTTTGTTGAACACCGCCACCACTTCCCTGGGCAGCCCTTTTCCAACACTTAACAACCCTTTCAGTGAAGAAATTCCTCCTGTTATCCAAACTGAACCTCCCCTGGCACACAGCTTGAGGCTATGCCCTCTTGTCCTGTTCCTAGTTATCTGGACAAGAGGTCAACCTCTATCATGCTACGACCTCCTTTAGGGTAGTAGTAAAGAGTGATAAGGTCTTCCCTGAGCAATGCTGATCCAGTGCTAATGTAGAGATACACTATAATGTAAGCATCAGAATTATAAAATGAAAATTACATAGGTCTAGAATTAAAAATTAGGATTTTTAGATTTTTCAAAATCTGAAATAGCTTTTGTTTCAAATATCTTCACTGAACCAATTTATTTGAGAAAAGATAAATGCTTGCAAAGTTTTATGATACTTTTGTGAAAAAGACTTAAAGTTTCAAAACATAAATGCTAAAAATAGGCAAAGAACAGACATTATCAGTAGGTATTGGAAGTATTACCAATCAAGAATAAAACACTTAAAAATCTAGTTAATCTACCTACAAGGAATAACTGCCTACTGAAGTATTACCAAAAACTTAGAATATTGCTGTTAACACAGCTAAAGTATTCTCTTTGACTTGTGGAAAATCATCAGAACAGCCTCACGAGCCCTGTCTGGATTACAAAAAAGGAAAAATCCCTGGCATAAATATTCTTTCTGTTTCAAAAAATTAAAAGTTCAAGGAAATGTGTATAAATAAGTGACACTGCCAGAGATCATAAGAAATCAGACTGGCTTTTCAAGCTCTTCCTTTTAACCCTTAAGCTCTTTGATCTTTGAATGCTATTGTATGGGTACTAGCAAGTTCCCATCTTTAATTATCTTGATTTAGGAAACTAATTTTTTCTCAAAGAATTGCTTTGAAAAGCTTTCTAATTGAGAACCAACAGGGTTCCAATTAATATGAAATTAGGCAAACAAATTTATAAGCAATTTAATGTACCAGACAATCATAAGTTTAAAAAAATCAATCCTTTCATGACACTAAATATATATTTATTAAGGCTGTTGTAATCTCTCTGATTAAATTTTTTACAGGTCAAGTTACAGCTACCTTAATGATTATTAGTACTTTCTGAATGTAAGCACAAGCAAACTCTGAATTTCAGACTAAAACCCATAAAATGGGTCATGTCAGAGGTCTAACTAGCTAGTATTGCAGCATTGGGGGGGAAAAAAAGAATCCAAGGAATCAGCACAGGTTTGCAACATTTTGTTGATCTTTTTTCCACCACTCCATGTGCTGGCACTTTGGCATCCAAAGGTCAGTTTGAAGCATTCAGTTCTAACATCCCCTGTAAGATCATAGAATGGTTTGGGATGGTAGGGACTTTCAAGATCATCTAGTTCTAGTCCCCCTGCCATGGCAGGGACACTTTCCACTAGATAAGGTTGCTCAGAGCTCCATCCAACCTGGCCTTGAACACTGCCAGGGATGAGGCAACCACAGCTTCTCTGGGCAACCTGTTCCAGTGCCTCACCACCCTCATAAGGAAGAATTTTTTCCTAACATGTAATCCAAACCTATTCTCTTTCAGTTTGAAGCCATTCTCCCTTGTCCTGTCACTACAGACCCTTGAAAAAGTCCCTCTTCATCTTAACTGTGGGCTCCCTTCAGGTGCTGAAAGGCTGCAATTAGGTCACCCCAAAGCTTTTCTTCTCTAGGCTGAACAATCCCAATTCTCTCAGCCCTTTGTCACAGGAGAGGTGCCCCATCCCTTTAATCAGCTTGATGGCTCCCCCTGGACTTGCTTCAATAGGTTGATGTCCTTCCTGTACTGGGGGTCCCAGAGCTGGATGCAGCACTCCAGGTGGGTTCTCATCAGAGCAGAGCTGAGGGACAGAATCACCTCCCTTGACCTACTGGTCCTGTTGATTTGAATGCAGCCCAGGATATGGTTATAGTATCTTCAGTACCATATAATCCCTTAAAATGTTTGGCTTCCTCAACAGCTTCTGATAATAAATTACATTATTTAATTGTACTTGTACAAAGAGGAATGCCTAATCTTCATTTGGTGCCAGATTCTTTTCCTGTGCCATTCTTCCTTCTCCGAGTCTAACAATGTGCATACTGATTTCTTGCTGCTTTCCTCCATTGTCCCCTGAAGTTAGAGAATTCTACATCAGTGTTTTCTCGGACCACAGTGCAATGCTCAGCCATACCATTCTAATGCATTAGGGCCTTCCAACAGACAGAATTTCAGAAGGTTGAATTGCAGTTCTCAGGTGTGCTTGACAACTACATTCTTAAAGATGCTATTTCGTAAGTAATTAAGATTTTTTCCTATGTTATGTCACTGGAATACGCAAGGAATAAACAGAATTTGTATTTGCTACAAAGAAACACATTTGTTTATAATTAATTACAGATTGAAAGGAATAGAAATTAGGATTCTATTTCTACTTTCATTAACAAATCACTGTGGGGTCAGGCATCGCGCTGTGCCCCTTAATCCCAGGCTGCCCTTGCCCTGAGCAGAGCTGAACTAGGTTTACCAGGTGTCCCATGGCCAAGTGCCCATTGCCCAACCTGTCTGAGCTCCAGCTCTAGAAGTGCCACCAGGGAAGGGGCTGGCAGCCCCACGTGTTCCCTGCCAGATAGACAACTCCTGGAACCATGGGGCTGTGGGGCAGCTTTCATCCCTTCTTCCTACTGGCATAATAGCTATGGATAAGAAAACAAAAAACAAATCTGTATGTACTCAAGATTGAGTAGGAAGAAAGCATCATCTTCAGGCTCCTTTTGAAATAGGAAGATGAACTCATACTCTGCAGGCACTGAACTCCTCCTGGCAAAGACCCTGACATAATGGTGACTTTACAGATACCCTCACCTCCTCTTCCTGAGTACCAAATTTGTCAGCCTTAGGACCTCAAAAGTAAACTATCAGGTGAACACCAGGAAGGTTTTTCATATAATAGTTTTCAGGGCTTCTTTCTATTACTTAGGACAACCAAGCAGTTTAAATTCAACAGGACTAATAATAAATTCTTAGTTGCCCATAACAAGATTTTAAGTGTCAGCACTCAAAGGGATTTGAATTTGGACCACTCGTTTTTAAAGACAGCATCTCCATCTCAAAACTACAGGATAATTTGTGGTGGAGTGCTCTCAGTGTCTCTCCTGAGGATGTTTGCTTTGCATAAATAATTGAACATATATTGAGCAAGAGCTGCAACCCAGCTGTCCTCTCTTTTACAAGAGCATCTTAACAAACTACAGAGCCATTCTTACCTCCAGGTTGAAATCTGGAAGCAAAATTCAGATATAGTTATTTCAGTCAGATATGACATCCCTTTACAATTTTAGCGAAAATTTGTCAGTTTGTTTTTCACTAACAAATTAGTTCATGAAAGGGAGAAAAATACCACAAAGGGATTTTACAAAGATCTCCACTAACATCATTACCTTTGATAGAACTCTTGAGAAGAAAAGACTGGTGAAGCATACAGTTTCATAAGGGAATGAATTATTACCTTATGAAATATAAATGGTAATATCTTGGTTGTATGATTCTGTAAGGGTTGAACCTTTCCATGCTGCAACATATTGAACATACTTCCTTCACTGATATAATTAATAGATTGACTTACTTGTATTATGGACCTTTATTTTATGGGGTCAGTGGCTGGACCCTTGATTGCACTCTGATCAGCCCTTAGCCCCATGTTATGCATTTTGTACAACAGTTCTAAGCATGTCCTAACAAGAGGAGGGGAACAGATCACTGTTGCCTGCTACTAGCAAAATCAGTGAAAGCTCTAGGACCTGAGGGCTGTATGAGCCAGCAAAGTTTTAAAAAAATACAACAGGAAATAGAGACATGCTCTGACGCAGAACAAAATACTAGGAGTATTTGCAGACAAATCCAACTTATTTGCTCCTTTTTAGGTAATTATTTATGCTGAGGTACAGAAATATTAGGCAAATTATGATAATTTAATTTAGCTTGAATCTTATAAAGCATTTTAATTATCCAAACCCGCACCTGCAGAAAATAATTATCTACTACCTACATTGCTCTAGTGCAGTCTGAGCATCATTCACCTGGCCAAACTTAAATGATCTATTTTAGGCAATGTCCCAAATGACATGTAGTCAGCAGGGGAAATAAACACTTTTAGAAACAATACATTGTGTCCTAAAACAGGTATCTAAAACGTATCAGTTGATCCACAACCTCCAAGTGCTCTTTTTTTTTTAAGTTACAAAAAGAACCTGACAGGAATAGGTCAACACTTCCCAAGAATCAATATATCAAGATACTTGATATAGATTTATGATGCCTATCTTGACATATATTTCATGTATATTTGACTCAGTATACATTGATAATTGATACACATTTGATATCTATTTCTGAGCTAACTTGAAAGGTTTGGATTCACAGAAGTGGTGAATATCCAACATTTGGAAACGAAACTATATTTCTGTATCTTTTGATGAAACATGTAAAATCCTTGGTTGCCTTAGAAAATGAAGCTCCATTCATGACTGACTATATTAGGAATGAAATAATAGTTTTTATATCCACACATGCACCTATGTCCATGTTTGCCTGACTCTGGCATTTTAATATCTCACACAATTCATATTGCCTGGCCAGATTCCTCACCATTTCATTAATACATTCCTCTTTACTAAATAATACTTAGGCTAATCCTTACTTTTCAGCACATGTTCATGAGTAGGAACTTGCACTATTTGGTATATTTCTACTACATACTATGTCATACCTTTATCTGTAACTCAATAGTGAATAGCAAGAGACCAATGTTTGGAAAATTAAAAACTCCCATTCAAACTACTCTAAAGAAAAATACAGATTCTTGTTATATATAAAGCCAGAAACCCAGAAGTTCTTTTCTAGTATGACACATAAAAATTAAACCTCGATATACCATAACATAAAATACAAATGTTTTCTTAATTATAAAGAACATTCCCATAGATTCTTAAGCATGTTTTATTTTTATGTTTATGTTGCCTACTGAGCTAACAGGTTAACAAATGATCTCTTGTTTTACTTAGCTGACCTAATTCATTATGATAAATCATGACATTTTCTTTCCAGCTCATTGCCTGAGGAAATCCATGAGGAGCTAAATGACTATCTGTTTCTTCCCACAGTTTGGGTACATTGTGCATTAATTGCTGACATTAATTAATTTAATACTTGTCCATATATATAATAATATATACTCTTTCTATAAATTTTATTTTCCAGGAACAATGTGATTAATAGCGAAGGCCAGGACTGAAGTTTCGGCTCCACTGCTGGCTTAACAGAAAACTGACTCAGGAGAGTAACAATGTTGGAAAATATTTTCAGAAATGGCTTATTCTTGGGTTTAGATCCTAAAAAATTTATCTGAATTAAGAAACTATGAGACAATGGACTACAGGGACTAACAGAACCCTGAAGATTATCCTGTCAAATATAGTAATGAGGCTTATATATGAAACTGTTCCTATAAAATATTTATTAAAAAAAAAAAAGCTTATGAAAGAGGTAGAAATAAGTCCTCCTTGCCTAGGTCTGGAACTAGGATACAGAGTTCCACTTTAACACCCTGAATAGAAGCTGCTCCCCTTGAGACTGGCTACTAATCTTTATAGGGAGTTTGAGTTCTCTATGAACCAGACAGTGCTAACATGGCTTGTAGATGCCTAAACACACATCTAGTGTTGCTCCTGTGAGTAGGAAATGTATCTTCCACAGTCTTCTCTACCCTATAAATGCCATTCACCTGGAAAATCCCTTCAGTATATGAAATCAACTTGAAGAATCTAATCCACAGAAAGAACCCCATGAAAAATTGAATGTTAATTGTTATAGGATATGAATAAAACTGATTTTCATCCCTTTTAGTGTTCAATTATAAGTCCATCTTGAAATTATTTATCTGAACTAACCATAATGAAAAAAACCCCCTATAAACATAAGACAGTCTAAGCTAGTTTAGTTAGAGATATCACATGAGGGAAAGATGTGGTCTTTGATGTCAAACAAACAAGTTAATACTGCGCAGATTATTGTGATAAAATATAGCAAACAGTGAACGAACTTCCTTGAAGACTAATTTTAGAAAAAATTAGTTCATTAAAATGATTGTATTGTTTTACTGCATATTTAATCTTCTGGAAAAAATACCAGCAATAAAATCAAAGACCTAGTTTTCTGACATCACAAAGTATCATCACTTGAACTAATGGCAGGTGTACATCTCTAATTATGTAGACTTACCTTACTTGCATGGTAACATCAACTAGCAAAACCTAAATAAGGACCAAGCAACAGTACTATCTTGTGAAACCCTTGAAAAACAGATGTTTGACCAGTCTTGGTTATTGGCATAAAAATGCTGTGACTGAATTGCCAGCTATTAATTTTCCATTCCATTCCCATCATATATTTATCATATTAACAGAGAAAAACCTTATTTTCTCCATTACATTCTTGGAGAAAAAACAATACTTCACTGCCCTTTACTAGAGCACCAGTACTTCACAAAAGAGAAGCTTAAGCCAGAAGACTCATTGAATTAAGCCAATGCATTTTTTTTCTTTACAATACAAACCAAGATATTTAATCTGTATTAATGCAGACTGAGTCAGGTTTGGAGAATGGAACTTTCAAAGAACTGAAACTGCTAATGCTGTTTAGATTTGCAAGCCAGCACTAGTATTAGAAAATGAAAAAGCTTAATCAAATTCTGAAAAATTATTATAATTTTGGACTTCTGTAGCAGTACAGGCACTGAAATTTGCTCTAAGCTCAGCTCCTTTCTCTGGACATGCTCCAGCCCATTGACGTTTCTCTTTCCCATGAGGGCCCAGAACTGGATGCATCACTCAAGGGGCCTCACCTGTGCCAGATGCAGTGGGATAGGCACTGCCCTAGTACTGTGACCACATCATGGCTGGTACAGGCTGCTGCCATTGGCCTCTTGCCTATCTGGACACACTTGGGCTCATGTCCAGATGCTGTCACCTGCATCTCCAGGGCCCTTTTCAGCTTTCCAGCCACTCTTCCCCAGCCTGGAGAGTTACAGGGGCTTGCTTTGCTCCAGGGGCAGGACCAGCACTTGGCCTTCTTGACCGTCACACTGTTGGCCTCGATCCATAGATCCAGCTGGTCTCAGTAGCCCCCAGTAACTCCCAGGTTGGTTCTATTCACTCCTAGTATGATCCCAGCATGATCCCAGCCATTCCCACTATGATCTCAGTATGACGCCACACATGGTATGATACCATTTGCTCATACTAAATGAGTTCACTCTGCCAGTTATTGCATAAAAAGCAAGCACTATAAAGCAGATAATTTCAAGTCAGAAGATAAACTGGTGTCCATACTAAAGCTTTCACTGCAGATTGCTTTAGTAACACTAGAAATCTAGAATGCTGCCAAGGAAGAGTCAAGATAGTCTACTTTTTAGAGGAATGCAAAATTTAAAAATGCACTCAGTTCTTGACAGAAAGGTTTGTAAGAAACACAAGGCAATTTCCCATCTAGAAGCTGGAGGCTTTCTGTCCCTCCCTCCTTCAAACTGGCAATCCCTGATACTTTGGCTTCCAAGTGATAACTTCACTGATATCTTAGAAACCATCTAGATCCAAATTTACTTTTGGATCTAGATTACTTACAGGTCTTCTATAACATAGAAACAGTGACAAAGAAAGTCAGATGGCTTGTGGTGGGTCTTCCCTGCCAAAGTATATATGGAAAAACAATAAAAAATTTCTGTACTACTAACTTCATTTATTAACCTCATGAGATGTTAAGTTGACTTGTGTGCATTCACTGTGTGCATCAGTAAACACCAGATCTCTTCTGTTGTTTTAATTACTACTTATGGTCAGCTCATAAAAACATGACAATCAACTAAAAAACCCCTCTGTCCCTCTCATAAACATAATTCCAGAGGTAGATGGTCTTGGAAAGGCTTTGAGACAGATGGAGAGCAAATGGAAAGACATGCCTATGCAATGATTTCACATATTAAAGAATTCAAATGACGAGCAGAAAAACTTTGTTTCAACATTCCAGTGATAAATCAAATATACATTTACACTGAAGGTGCATCTCTTAATCTTTCATTGAAATAAAATGAAAAGAGAAATAATATGCTCCAGTTTCATTCCTGAATTGATTGAGGACAACAAGGGATTGGATAAGTTGTTTGTGGAACACTTGGTGGCAGCTTGGCAGTTGTCACATGCATTTCCCAGTGGTACCTCCTATGTAGTCTGAACTCTAGAGGAGTGCCCTCACTTCCACTATGAATTTGGGGATCTCACAAGAAGCATTATTCAATTAGAGTCTCGGCATAGAGATTACAGCAGCTTCTTAGCCTTCAAAGCAACAGCTTTGGAACTATTATTCAACATTTCAAGAAGGCATGCCAGAAGCAACTCGAAAACCAATCCCCTAAATGATACTGTAAGGAGGAAGGGTAAACTCTGTATGCATCAAGTTTAGACAAAGCAGACAGGCAAATTAATTTCCTGGCTCAGCTAGAATTCTCATATCACCTTAGGAGAGCTGTAAATAACTTCTACAGCATACTTTATCCATAAAGAACATGATATATAGAAAAAGCCCCAGAAAGTTTGATTCTTTTTCAACCTTCTCATAGAAGCAGCTGTCATCAAAAAGGGCATTTTCACTGACAGAAGTAATCATAACTAGACTATAACTGTGGGTAAATCAGTAGAGAACATATTACCAGACACACCAGGTTCAGATTCTGTCCTCCAACAGGACTGCTGCTCTTTCAGTGGTAGAAGTGTTGTGACTGA
>NW_008668809.1:0-4937 GCF_000695815.1 Acanthisitta chloris
GGGCTGTGCGATAAGGCTGCGATAAGGCTGTGCTAAGGCTGCTGGCGCGGGGTGAGGAAAGAGTTGTGGTGACGTGGCTTTCCAAGGGCTCCCTCCACGCGCAGGGCCTGGCACAGCGGGATCCTGGCACGGTGGGATGGCGGCTGAGGAGCCAGGTTTTGGTACGCAAATTGTGGCACAACGGAATCCTGGCACAATGGGGTGGGTGCTGAAGAGCCAGGTTTTGGTACACTAAAATGTGGCACAATGGGATCCTGGCACAGTGGGATGGGTGCTGAGGAACCAGGGTTTGGTACATAGAATGTGGCACAGTGGGATCCTGGCACAGTGGGATGGGGGCTGAGGAACCAGGTTTTGGCACACAAAATGGCTGTTGCCATCTTACTCTGTCATGGCTCACATGGATCTTAAAAAGGCAGGTGTTTGCTACGGGAAAGAAAATGTTCCTAAAGGATGTTTAGGGAGTACAGGGTTGGCAGAATATATGTTACTAATACACCCATGTGACAAGCAACTATCAAAACTTCAACATCTTCACTTTAGTTCTGTCCACGTTCTGCCTTCCCTAGGCTTTCTTCTAAACTCCTGCCTAACTGAGTAAGGTCAGTTGCTACAGAGTCAGTTCATAAAAGCTTTCTTTCCCTTTTTTATTTCTATCTACATTCCCAAAGGTTTCAAAGCTAAGCATGGAAACAGAATGGAATACTCAGGAGTCTCTGAACTCAGTGTTACTGAGTATTCTAGATCTTCTGAAATCAACTTGCCTTTCCAGCATTTGCCTGAAGGCCTCAGGTTCTTGGCAGTTGTGGTTGGCTGTGGCTGGAGAAGGCTGTTTCCAGAGTCTTGCTTTTTAAAAATATTTGTTCTGTTATTCTCGCATCATTTGTAAGAGAAAACTTGTCTGTGCAGAGCCAAACAGTATTAATGCTTTAAAATGTTGCTGTGGTATTTGCCTGGTAAGGCACATATATTTCAGATCAAGTGCCATATTTCCATCTCTTACTACTTGGTCACCAAACCTTTTGGTTCTCTGGTTGCCCACTGTCATGTCAACTGACCCCACAGTCTCTTCCAAAACTCACTTTCATGACAGAGGACTTGTCTAGAGAGGTGATGAAGCAATGAATCCCACACTTGGATCTTAGTCTGGTTTTGTTGCTGAAGCTGGTAACCAGGTAGTACTTCCCATGGAAGTTTCATTTTATTCTAACTATAAAATAAAAAAACCCTGTGTTAGCTTGAAAAGTACAAAGGAGAAATAATAATTTATGCAATTCTTGCTTTGCTTCTTACTGTTCAGGTATGCTTTGACTTCGCAACATGCAGGGTCTGCTATGAGTGTTGAAACCCCTCTGCGAGGTGCATACTTTCTCTTTGGTCTGTGTGGGAAAGGTTAGTTCAGGACATTGTTTGCAGGTTGTCTTTCTCCTCCTGCACTGGATGGTCTGCTTTGGCCCCTGGACCGGGCCACAGAACATAGGAGGTTGGTAGTTAATTCTGCCCTGGCTCGGTTGGGTTCCTGCCAGCGAGCCGAGTTTCGTGTGTGTGATACCTCCAGCTCCCAGTGGCACCCCGTGTGCGGGAGGGACCCGCGGGCTCTGCCTGCTGCGGGCGGAATGTGGGTGGCTGAGTGCCTTGGGCCCTGCCACGTGCCTCTGCCTCATTGTTGGGGCGGGTGATTCAGGGAACCATCAGGCTGTTGGTCCGGGGCGAACAATGCCCTGTCTGTGGGGCATTGCATTACCGCAAATAACGTTAGAGTAGCATGAAAAATCCCTTTCAGGCCGTCGCCCCCGCAGGCGTTCTGGCTGGGCTGTCAGCAGCCTCTCCCACCCCCGCACACCCCGCGGCATGGGCACTGGGTTTGGCCGATTTGGGTAATGCTATTCAGTTCTGATGAAAGCGAATAGCAGAGCTTTTACTGTCCAGAATCCTGTTCATGAGCTGCAAAAGGCAAAAATGGATCAAGCTGCATAATATTCTTCAGCTAAAGATTAGCTCTGGTGTCTACAAAGCCCTAAGGGAATAGTGCTCAAAATAATAGGGACATGTGAGAGCTTTTTTACTGTGTTCTTCTGGCCAGTTCCTGTGATGGAGAGCCCAGTGAGCAGCATGTAGGATGTCATGCTCATGAGGCACCTTGGTTAATCGTGCTCACCAAAGCACAGGCTTCTGCGCTATGTCTACATGGTCAGACATGGGCTGTCTTGAACTCCAGTGGGAGCTACCTGCTTGGGCTGAGTGCCTCACAGTAGTCTGGTAGCTTCCAGACAGGAGGTGTCTGGTGGCTTGTGGCAGGGATGGCAGCACAGCTGGCTGTGCCTGACTGCGCAGACGTGCCTTCGTCTGCTTCCTGCTTGTAAACAGGTAGAGCTCTAAGCAGGAGCTGTGGTGTGGCAGCGCAGTGCTCCTCCTCGCTCTCAGATGCTGACAGCATATGGTGCAGGGACAGCTATGACTAATCCTTTAACAGACAATTGTGGGATAATCTGTATGTAGGGGAAGCTTGTTCCTAAAAGTCTTGCCTGCTCTGGTTTATACCGTGAGGCATGAGCATTTCTATACTCTATTGTTTTTTCTGCCTAATGCAGTAACTAGCATTATCCATGAGAAGGACCACAGTTTTTTTCAAGTCCAGCAGGCTGCTGGCATCCGTGGTATCCCGTGGCAGAGAGTTAATTAGGTGTTCTAATAAGTATAAAGAGTGTCTCCTTAGAATAATTCTGGGTATGTAGACCTTTTGCATAGCCTTTGTACAGGGAAACAAGGCTGTTTTTCTCTTGTGTGATGGAGTAAAGTAGAATGTCTGACTTAGCTTTTCCATACCACAAATTATTTTGTGTGCTTTTCTATACCTCTAAAACTATTCCCAAGCTTTTTAGTCTCTTCACCTCTAAGACCTTCAAAGACTTCTAGTAACTTTATCACCTGTGCCTTTTCAGATGGTACCTGTTGAAGGATAGAGTTGAGAGAAACTGGAAGAATTCCAGTGAAATACACATAGCGTTGATTTTCATGCAGTGTTGTAACACCTTCAGTTTTTTTCACCCCTCTCCATGGTCACAGTATTTCAAGTGGATGGAGCCTTTAATTGAGCACAGTTATTCTCAAATCTATGTCATTGAAATACATGTTCTTTTTTTTACTCTTTGTTGAAGCATTTTTGTAGACCTTCCACAGTTTTTACCTATTCTTAGTAATTTTATAGGCTTAGCACAAAGCAGTCATTATTCTGTCTGTGTACTCTGAAATGTCCTCTGAAGTGACCACTTTTATGGATCTTGGCACCCAAACCTTGTGTAACTCAGGGCCACACTGATGATTGATTTCTAGAGGAATAGATGTGACCTCCATTTCATCTTGTGGGGAATGAGTCCTTTTTTGTCCCACAAGGCTTCTCTGTGTCTCTGTTGCTATGGGAATTTATGAATTTTGTTTGCAAAATGTAGGCAGTGAAGAACAGTTTGGCTCAGCTCGAGTTGCTAAATGTAGTTTGTATTTGGGGTCTATAGGAGGAAGAGGAGTTAGTGTGGTTTTCAGTTTGGGAAATTTTTGGGTTGCTTGCTTTTTGGTGGTGTTTTTGTTGGGTTTGGGTTTTTTTAATCTAAGAGTTAATAATGACTTTAGGGTCACTCTGACTTTGCCAGCTCCTGGAGTGGGGATGAGGAGAGGAGGAATTCATACAGTCATGAAGAAGGAGGGAAATTGTTGAAAGGAGAAAGCAGCAGATCCAAAGGGAAGCTAGGATCAGTCTTCCTGGTCATGCCACATGAGGCCTTGGCAGCAAAGTACTATGTTTCTTATCCTCCTTGTCTCTCTTACAGATCACTGACTCAGCTGGGCACATCCTGTATGCCAAGGAGGATGCCACTAAGGGCAAGTTTGCTTTCACCACTGAAGACTATGACATGTTTGAGGCCTGCTTTGAGAGCAAGCTTCCTGTGGGTAAGTGAACTGAAAGGTCTGTTGACTGTTTCTAGCTTCTGAAGTTCATGTGGCAATGTGGATTAGAGATACAGGTAAAGTGGTCCTGACTGTGGTCCACAGAACACTGACTTTTAAAGCTGATCTTCAGGAGGTTGTGGGCAGCCTCACTGCAGAGTATCTGTTGTGGGTGTTGCATTTTAAGTTAAGTAATCCGTTATGGCTGTCGTGTAGAGCGCTCGGGTTTCCTCTGAAAGGGTAATTGGGTATTGCTCCTGCAGCGGTCCCCACAGTTGCAATGAGTGGCTGTACCAGGGAGCAAAACACACTTCTTTTGCCAGTTTTGTGCTTCTTCCCATCTTGCAGTCAAGCGAAGATGGAGCAGAACGCCATCATCTCCAGGACCTGTCTTTCACCTCAGCTGACCCCATTTGGTAGAACGTGATCTCCCTGCAATGTGTATTTGGCCGCTCTCCTGTGATAGGTTGAGAACCATTTTCTGTGGTTGGGCTGTGTGTGTATAGGGAATGTGGCCTTGATTTGCACCCAGAACTGCTCTCAAAGTGGTCAGTAGAGGGAAGGGGAAATGAGCAGGACGTCAGCCTTGCATTTGTGCTGCAAGGATGGTTGCCTAACGAGTGCTGAGGCTTGTTTCCTGTGAGTGTGACGCATGTGCTGCTCCGAGTGTGCTCAGCTTGAGTACAGACGTGCTGAAAGTGGCCAACACATGGGCTCTAGTCTTGTCTGCAGTGGTGTGGGCATGTGCAAGTTCATAGGTGCTACACTTCTCATGGTCACTGTCAGAGTTCTGCTGCCTGCATCCAGTTCTTAGGTCTTATCCTATAAGATCCCAGAGTGTTTCACAGAGCAGTCACTGGCAGCTTTGCTCATGTCTGTTGAAAGGCAGGTGCTGTTTTCTTGTTCTGCTCCACTTACAATGTGCAAATAATTTGCAAGTTGAAGATAACTTTCTTGAAAGAGAAGGCTATATTCTTAGCTGCAATTGGGAAAGA
>NW_008668809.1:4984-11845 GCF_000695815.1 Acanthisitta chloris
CTTCTGTAGTGTTTTGCAGATAAGATAGTGACCCCAAATGCTTAGGATTTTGCTTTTATTTTACTCCAGAGGTAGGACTTCTAAATGTTCCTCAACGCATTGAGACATGCAGGCCCTAGTGACTCATCTGGGACTCACTCATGCTATTTACTCTCCAACACCTGGGTATTTGGGAAATCTCCAGACAGCCCTGCATATCCTTTCATAGCTTCCATGTGACCACACACTGAAGTGGGAAAGGCTTCTTTCTTTAGTTGTGTCTAGACTCTTACTTCAGTGCTTGTGACCAGAGGTTTCTTGCCTAGACTGAGCCTCTTATAGCTCTTTTGATTGTAGGAAATGTTTATTTCCTGGCTCCCTTGTTGCAAGTTTGTTTTAAAGCTTTCGGTATTGATGAGGATAAACTATTTTTAAATGCACCTTATGCCCTGATGACCAGTGGGGCACTGAGGTGCCAAAATCTATAGCTTTTCAGCTGAGCAGCTGGATCCTCTTCTGGAGGCTTTCTCTTTAGGGGCTTTGAAGCTGCCAGTTTCTTTTTGAATTCCTTGCTAAAGAGAGTATCTCCAAATTTCCCATGTCTGTGGTGGAAATTAAGGAAGGATTAAAGTAAGGGAGGTGGCACTGTGAGGCTTGATCATCTGCAGGACTTGGTTAAGGTACTTTGAAAGAAGTAACCAAGTCATAAGGAAGTGCCTTGTTTCCTCTATAAGGTCAGCATGGGCATGAGGAACTGACCAAGTGCTGTTTAATCCCCATGTTTCTCTTTAAAGGTTAGGGGTTTTTTTTCACTGGCATCAACTGAGTGGTCAGGACTTGTAGGGTGGCAGCCAAGGAGGATGTTGGTGGACTACTGGAGGAGAAAAACCATTGGTAGAGGAAGCCCATATCTGTTGGGACCTGAGGGGTCTAAGCAACTGGGATTTCTCAATCCCTCACCACAGAAGTGAGGAAGTGAGAAGGAGATCCTATTTAGAAGGGCCACCTTATCAGAGTCGAGGAGTTCTTAAGGGTGTTTCTTGGAGCTGTGGCTGTTCGTGTGACAGGCTTTGTACCCTCTTCCAGGGTGGAATGGTCCTGCCTTGCAGTGTTCCCAGGCATATATATACTCTCCCACCATATGCTAATCTTTGAGATGAACAGCCTGGCCTCACTGTATTCTCCCCTCCAGGGCTTTTCCTGTGTGCTAATCCTTGACTCTGCTGCTTCTGTAATCCTTCTTTTCCCAAATTTTCTTAAGAGTGTCAGGGCTCACTTTTTTTTCTGGAATTCCTATGGAAAAACTTTTTTGACATCCAGTTCAACCATCCTGCTTTTCCACTGACTTTGCAAATTTAAGAGCGCCCCTAATCTTCCAGTTAACAGTTCTGTGCTCATGTGAGATGACCTCTTGAAGACCTGGGGAATGCAGGTATCAGTTTAGATCAAGATCTCAGAGTATTAACTGTTTCTCTCTTTGCTGGTGATGCAGCCTGCTCTGGTGAGGCCTGGCTGCAGGAGAAGCAGGGAGTTACTGAGGATCTGATGAGAGTGAAGGGAACTGCCTAGTGCCTTGGACTCAGTAAACTTCTAGAAGAGCTGCTTGAGTTTTTCCAGGCCAGTTCCTGACAACGTTAACCTTTTGCAGAATGTCTGTTTTCCATCCCTTTACACCCAGCAGCTTTAAGGTTTTCTCACTGCCTCTTGGCAGCTCTCCCTTCCAGCCTAACAAATGAATCCTTCCAGTTCTATTCTTCTGTTCACTGGCCTTTTCATCTTTCTCATCTCTTCCTGGAAGCTCCAGCTCTCCACCCAAGTCACCACTGTAATTTAAGCAACATTAAAAAAGCCTCTCACTGAACTGTGTGCTTTGAATTTTCTTCTGCAGCTACTGTTGGCTGTCCTAACTGCCAGTCTCCACTACTGGTGCATGTATGGCATAAGCAGTCAAAGCTTGTGGTTGGAGAAAGGAGCACCAGGTGGTTATATACAGCCTGTCTGGTAAAGAACAATGCTGGAATTTTTATTTCTTTTTACAATAACCAGTCTTTTGTAAGAAAACAAAAATATTCCATCCTAATCCTGATTTATCTATTTGGCTTTTACATAGTACATTTCCATTAGAAAACTTAAGAAACAGTTTGTAGTTGATATGCATCATCTTATCAGTAGGTTATTCACTGTTCTGCTAGCAGCAGAAGGTGGAGATGGTTCTACTCTGGTGTTGTCTGTTCAGTGAGAGGGTGGAGAAGAAATTTGGAGATCTTGTATCAAAGATCTGGAGTATCTTCCTAGCTCCAGCTGGAGTGACCCAGCCATAACGCATACATTGAATTTGTTTGTATACTGAGGGAATGTCCACCTGACAGCCTTCTAAGTCAAAGTGTAAGTATTGGACATGCTCCTGGACACAGACTCTGAAATTCATAGTCTAAGTAAATTCTGACCTTGTGTTTTGTTGACAGTCAGCTGAGGCCAACCGTGTGCCCCAACTTGCTGGGATTTGGGAATGTGTTATGTAGTGACATTTTTTTGGTGGGTGGGAGATGATACCCAGGTCAGCTGGCATGCTGCATTTTTTAGATGCATATATGCCTGTCCTATATATATTTTTCCCCCTCTTATGAGTGTTCTCAGATGTGACAGTTTGTAGCAGTTAAAAGAAGCTATTAGCCACAGGTGTCCCTAGCTTGGTGGCTGCAGGCTTCAAAGCTACCTACTGTGCTGTTGACTGCAGCATTATCCTGCTCGCTGTGGGGCTCCAGCTGACAGTTCTCTGGGGCTGTGTTTTCCCATCTTCAGAAGCCTCTTGCTGTCCTGGGGTTTGTATTAGCAGTGTGGATCTCGGGTGTCTGGGAGGGTTGGTAAAGGGATTGCCTTGGTTTCTGCAGGTATTACAGCCTGCAAAGGTCAGGAGTCCCCATATGCCACATTCCTCAATTGGAGCAGCTTATCTTCTGCTCCTTTGAATGTAAAGTCATTTACAACCCCGGTGACCTTGACAAGTTGCTGGTGCACTTCCTGTTAGGAGGAACGTGGGCTTCCCACTTGAATATGTGTCCCTCTGGTGACTTGTCTTTTGCTAGGTTGTCTCATAGCAGCTGGTGTTCATGTTCTAATCCTCTGCAGTTCTTACAGTGATTTGCATCTTATGCACACTTGGTGCTTTCAGTTACAGTTTGTTCTCATTATCTTTGGGAGGCTCTCCAGCCAGGATTTATTGTGAAGTCTCTGTATTTTTAGGCTGGACTGTGCTGCCTCCGCAGTTAACTGCAGACATGGAGAGAGGGGAGGGATATTGTGAGTTCTTCCTCAGTGGTGGGGAGAGCTGGTGATTTCCTGGCAGGCTGAATGTTTTACACAAAGAATCCTTTCATTATGCTTCCAGGAACAGGGAGGATGCCGGACCAGCTTGTGATTCTGGATATGAAGCATGGCGTTGAAGCAAAGAACTACGAGGAGGTATGTCCCCTGGCTGCCTGCACTGCAGGCTCCCCTTTCCCAGCACTCACGTGATGCCATTTGTAGATCTGGGGCTCATGATGGGAAGCTGTTTTCCCAGCGGTGATGAAAGCCTGTCTGCAGCCTACAGTTCCAGGGAAGCTTTGTGTGTTATGGGAGGGGGGGAAAAAAAAGGAAAAAGACACACATCAACTAGAATTAATTCTATACTCTGGGAACTGGAGCCTGATGTGTGAATTTCTGCACTAGGACAGCGTGACCCAGCTTCTGGGCATAGACATTAGAGGCAACCAGAAACAGAGAGGTGAAGTTTCCCCAGCCTCAGAAGCAGAGGGCATTTTAGGTTAATATCAGACCTTCTTAAAGATCAAGTTGCAATATTACTGCTCTTGCCTTCCTGACTGTTAGATATACTGGCTCAGCAGGCCTGAAATGGTGCTTGTGCATTTCTAAGAATTGGCAGTGTATCAATGTAAAGGTGTTTGGCAGAGCAGTAGCTGGTGTGGAATGGGTATTTGGTTTGAAGGTGTGACGTTGCTAACAGACATAAAGCCTAAACATTTCCATCTTGGGGGATGTAGCTTCTTACACCCAAGAGCAGGCTGTGTAGAATAGCAGTTGCTTTGGGGCTGAGACAGTCGTGGCTGTTCTGGATGATGAATTTTGATGGCAGCTACAATGCTTTTGGCTCACTGGAATTTGGGATCAGTTAGCCCCTAGTACAGAGTCTGTGCCTGAGAAAATGAGAATTGTTGGTGGAAATGCCCACAAATGATTCCTGTGTCCACCACACACAAGGGCATGGGAGATTCCTTAGGGAGTAAGATTGAGTAGCAGAGAAGGCTGTGTATGGTACATTTAGAAAATAAATTTGAGTGGTTATGCTGGAGTTTTTATATCCTTTTGAGCTTTGGGCTGACTGGTCCTGTGTGACCTAAGTCAATCGAGCACATCCTAGGTGGAGGGTAAGAAAGTGCTTGGGGTCAAGGAAGAGCAGAGCAATGGTTGGGCCAACTGTCTGTCAAGCAGCTGCTGAAGGATTGCAAAATGTTGAAATCTTATGGGATGAATCCCTGAGAGGCTAACTGGGAGGATTTGTGTTGGCTGCATTTACAGAATCCCTTTAAATATCACCCCACAGCATACTCTGGGTTACATTGCTGTAGTGCTACCTAGAAGCATTGTCCCTGTGCAGAAAGGTTCTCTTATGCCCATGTATCTATGTACTCACTGGCTGTGCTGATAAAACTGTCTTGGAATAAAAGTACCTGTCCACTGTGCTCAGACTGATGCAAAAGGAGCATGGACAAATAGAGGAAAGGCAGAATTTAGGCTTGCAGTCCCACCTGGTACCGAATGCACATCTTGGCAGCTCTGGCAAGCATCCTTGACTTGTGTTGGCCTCTCAGAGTGGCAGACTGTGTTGAGTCTTGTTGAGCAGTGTGTCTGCAAAGCTCTCAAACTGATCTGCTGTTTGTGCAGCTGCTACAGATGCTTAACCACACTGCTTTGAGTGTGTTTTCTTTATTTCATCTTCTCTCTTCCCAGGTTGCTGTAGTATTTGTGAGTTTTGACTTGACAGGTTGCTGTAAGGCCTCAGAGAGAAGGACTTTAGGTCAGGTTTCTCCTGGAATTACAGCCTTCTTGAGCCTTTTGCTTGTGATGTTCATCTCCTGTCGGGTACCAGTGACCTGTTTTCCCCCTGCAGTTCTCCTTATTGAGCTGCTGAAAGGAGACTTGGTGCAGGGAGTTGAATGAAGGTCACTGATCCTGTCCTTCTTGTGCATGGGTGAAGTGCAGTGAGAGGAAGGATGATGTCCAAGTGTGGCTTCATAAGCTTTTGTAGATCCAGACATTCTTGGAGCAAAGCAACTCAAGCAGTGAGCTAGGTTGGGTAACCTAACTGCATTGCACTGTCATGCCTTAGCTTTCTGGGTTAGGAAGGAACAACGTCATCTATTCAATAAGCAGAAATGAAGGTAGGGAAAAGTGAAAAGGCTTCAGATGGCACTATGAATGCTTGGTGATCTAGGTTCTTTTCCACATCAGCTACTCCTTGTCATTTCTTGGCTATAGTGTCTCTTTCTATGCTAAGAAGAGGGTCAGGCTTTGATGTAATCTTTGAGTGACCTCTGAGAAATTCAGTGGAGTTGTCTCAGTTCTGATAGTCCAGATGTTCCTTCCAGGATGAAGGTGTTCCACCATCTTAGATGCTTGGTGGGCTTTTTACAAAATCCCTTGGAGCAGATGTGCATATTGGCTTCAGTAGAAATGAAATGAGGTTCCAGGATGTGCATCTGAAAGTACATGCAGGACTAAAAGTAGCTATTGGATGTTCGTAGGTACATCTAAGAGCAACTGAAGGGATGGAGGATGGAGAAGACAAGGCTTGGTTTTTCCAAGTGGAACCCTTGTAGCCTTCTGTGAATGAGGAAGTGATCCCTCAAGGAAGATATTGGAGCTGGTCAGAGTAAGGCTAGCTTGTCAGCAGAGCTGCCCAAGACCTTGTGTGTGTTACAGACCTGCTGCTCTAGCTGTGTCAGCAAAGTCTGGGCCATAGGTACACATACACCGGTGCCAGTTTTTCAGCAAAGCTCTGCTGATCCCATCCACAGGGTTTTGTCATTACAACCTATTGGCTAGAAAGTGGGAGGGGGTTGACCTCCTGCTTCCTACCCCTCCTCCCGAGCACACTGAATCGACACCGCTGTGCTGGCAGAGCTGTAATATACAGCTTGCCTCAGCTTAAAAATCCTCAGATGATTGCTTGATAACTTGCTGCTTGCTAGGATATGTGTCATGTGGAGACCCTTCAGTGGAATGGCTGATTAGCTGGCACTGGCCTGGTCACGAGCATCTCTTTGGATGGGATCTGATGCATAGGCAGCTGCCTCTGGAAGTGCAGTTTCGGGAATGCCTGCATGCTGGGCACCCTGTTGCCTGCCTTTCAGCACAGACCTCTGAGGGATGCCATTCTGCAGCTTATGTTTGAGTAGTTTTGGGTGGCCGTGAGACTGGTGGTGAGCTGCAGGTCCTATATGTTTTTTCTGTAGTGCATCTTTATTCTGCATTACTGGGGGACACAACATCCAGCCTTCGTTGCAGGGACCTGTCACTTGTTGCTAATAGTGACATATTCTTCACAAAGACCTGAGTTACCCAAACCCTACACTGTAGCAGTGGCAGGAATTGCAGTTAGCTTCGAGTAACATCCTCTTGTCACGGGTTTTACATCACAGGTTTTACATGGCGTGCATGTGTCAGGTTACAGCCAGGACTGGGGCAGGGACTCGTGTTCACACGTTCAGTTTAAACAGCTGCTGTTATGGACTGTGCTTTCCAATTGGATTTTTGTGTTGGGGTAGCAGGTGTGGCTCGTGTCAGCGCGGGCGGCGCGTTGTGCGGCCGGCTGAGCCCCTC
>NW_008668810.1:0-4638 GCF_000695815.1 Acanthisitta chloris
CCCATGTCCAACTAGGAATGAAGGTTTCCTTTGCCCTTCCTTTTGCTGTGCACAGCCTGCAAATGCTTCTGGAACCTGTGAACTAAACACCAGAATTATGATAATCCAGATAACTATAAAGGTAGTGATGCTCAATGAATAAGGCCTGAACAAGAGTTTAGAAAAATCCTGGCGATGTCCTTTGAGTGACCTTGAAAAAAAGTTTTTCTAGCTTAATTTTGCTTCTTGCGCTTTTTCTCACTTTCCATTATTGGAGATCACTGCACAACAGATCTTCAGCTTCCAGCTTGATATTGATGTAGTACAAATAGATACCAATAATAATCACCCAATTAATAATAACCCCTTTTTTTCTTCTCTCTCCTCTTTTACCTTCCTCTCATCTCCAGACATACTTTAAAGTAGACAAAAATAAACTGAAGACGGCTTGAAATGTGTTGATTGGCTGTTAATATCTTGTATTGGTTTTAATTACTGTGTATTCCACATCCTGTATTTTGTTATATTTTCCTTGTCTGGTGAAGTAACCTGACACAAATTTCCATAGGAGTGCAATAGTCCATCAGCATTGTTCTTAGACTCTAACATGCTGAGTTTCTGTGCCAGCAGTGCTTACCTTTATGCAACCCAATCTCCAAAGTAAAATCCTACTTGTAAGAAGCCTTTCAAAAGGACAGAAGCCGTCTGAGGTTAGAGACATTTTTTAAAACAGGAGACTGGCCTCAACTACTGTGTTGCTCCTAAATTTCTTGGCTTAATTAGTTTAAAATGTATAAAATAGCAAGAAACCAGAAACCTGTGAGAAGATGTCTTTAGTCTAGGGTTAAACTTCATATTTTGGCTTCTGTCTATTAATGGACAGGACTATCACATTTCTGTGTTTTCTTTTGATTTTTATTTAGTTATTTTAATCTCTCCTGCCTTCACAGTTATGCGTGGGTAGATTTTTTGGCTAAGACAGCTTGTGTTCCCATTGTTTTCAACCTCATCAAGAGCTGAATCCTGAAGTCTATTCCTGAGCAAAGAGCCAAATGAAGGGCTGGGCTAGGCCACTGTGGCACAAACAGGAGCTCATCACATCAGCTGACCAGAGGACTAGCAACAGGTAACAGGGTTTGTAAAAACCCAGCAAAGACTCACAGGACTGTGAGATGGTTGGCATGGAGAGGTCAAGAGTTGGAGAGAAGCTCCCAAAGGTGCATTGCATGTGGCAGAAAGCATGGGGAACTAAGGCTGTTGGAGGTGGTCATCCAGTTTAGGAGGAGCTTTTGGGGAAGAAGCAAGTACAGAGAGCTGAGGGTCAGAGGAAATGTGTCTCAGAAAATACTAGGACTCAGAACAGTGGGCAAGGGAGGGCAGCGGAGGTGTGACGTAGAGTGGGAGGCTCTACTGAATGACGGTCAGACAGGTTGAGGAGAGGACACCTCTGCAGAGACGGCAAAAGGGTTTGAAGGGATGAGAAAGGCTGGGAAGGCAGGCTGGCAGCATGGGTTGCAAAGGGGTCTGTGCCTCTGAGGCACTGACGTGAACTCTTCTTTCCAGCACCTGTGGTGGAAAATGTGCACCAGCCACACAAGTCTGCACTGTTCACTCTCATTCTCCCCATCTCAGCTGTACCATCCCTTTTGCTTTATGAAGCAATATAGGCCTTTTAAAGGCAAGTACAAAATGAGGAAAGGACAAGGTCCGTTTAGGCTTTTCCACGGTAGTTTGATACGTTTGATACCCTGACATGAAAGGTATTTGGCTTGCCACTGAAGTCATCCTGATGGCTGGAGGCCTCCAGGTGAGGAAACTTCTCTGCATGTATGAAAAAGCAGCTTCTGACCTAAAACCTTTGATGATGCTTGCAGGCGTATGGAGCCAATTCAGATTTCTGTTTCTATGAGATAATCCCTTGGCACTAATGACTGAGGTTTGTAATTTATTCAGCAAAATGTCGCAACTCCTTCTTGCTGGGGCTTCAGAGCTTTGGGATTTTTTTTATCTTTTGCACTTTTTTATAGATTTGATAATCCTCTTTGACCCTTCTGCAAATGGGACCCCAGGGAGAGCCTTTTCAGTTACACACAATTAATTTTATAAGCAGCATTATTAAACCAGCCATTAGCTGTTTGATTTTTTAAATTCCTTTATTAATGCAGTTGAGGGGTTTGTATGAAGAATAGAGGGTGGCATTATATGAAATGATTTCAGACTCTAATAACAACTTTTCCTACTTGTGAGTAGAATTAAGAAATGAGCTTTCTTCTCTGAGATTTTGTTTAACATCTGACACTGCTTTACCACCCCACCACCCCCACTCCTCACTCCACCCCCGAAATCCTTTCACCTCTTAGTGTTTTTCAGTCAGATGCATGAAATAGGACTACACTAGATACTGAGTGAGAAGAAAGGTCATGGGGCAGGGCCACCCCTGAGGAGTCTGGCTAGGTTGATGTCTCCCTCCATAAAGCTGAGGATCGTGGTCCCCCATCAGTGACCTCATTGCCAGAGGCAGTGGGTCAGAGGATCACAGCTAAGTCCAACCAGCTGCTCTTGGCACTTGCTGCCATGGAGCAGGAGAGGGGCCATGGTTATTGCTGAATAAATTGAGGAGCTATCACCTGGGCTGGGGCAGAAGGGAGGGAAGTGCTAGCAAGGAGCCTGCCAGGACATGTGAGGACTGTGTGAGTCTCGTGTTTATGAGAGTGCTGAGAGGAGAATTGGTGAGAGCAGGCGCCTGCCCGCTCCAGACCCACAGTCTCCAGAGGAGAGAGTGTGAAACAGAGAGAGTGCAGGATAGTATTTCTCCCTGCTGCATTTTCAGTATCTTATTCTGTGTTATATGAAGCTGATGGCTGTAGACAAACCATTTCATCCACAAGACACCTTTTATCCATAAGTTTGACTGGTTCTCTTTTGCACCCATGTATACTTTTGTCTTTGACAATATCCCATAACAACACTTTCCCCAATACCTCACTGTGTGAAAAGGTACTTTTGCTTATTTTTAAACCCATTGCCTGATAACTTCTTTGTTATGAGATAGACTGAGCAGTTGTTGCTTATTCATTTCCTCCCTGTCACTCCTGATTCCCATTGTTCTCTGGGTATTGTATTTGACAAGGCTGTATTTTAGATCATGTTCTGAATTTACCACAAACGTAATCTTTAAAGGTCTGAAGTTGTGGAGCAGAGCTGAATGCACTTCATCTTTCTCTGCCCTCCTGGGACTATTGTGTTGCCATGCCTATTCCTGGCAGGCCACTTCATTTACATTTTAAAACCTGGGATTTAGAATGGATATGTAAATTGACATTCCAGTCCATATTGTAACTACTTCTACTTAGTTTGAAATTTAACTCCTAACCATATATTTAGGATTTAACATATAGACTCTATTCCTGTCCAATTTGTGTGGAAAGGATCATAAGTAGCAATTTGAGAAAACTGAAATAAATACTCGATTAAAAAACAATCAGCACTATTATTTCTTTCTCCTGAAGGTTCAGAAGCCTATGATAGTTTTGACTGGTTTTTCAAATGAAGATTTATCTTTTTTAACTCACCTTCATGATTCTGCAACAAAAAAGAGAAAATTTGAAAGCGTATTCTTGTGAGGAGGTCAGGCTTCCCCAGCAAGCTCCACAGACAGCCCTCTTCTCAAGAGTCATTTAGTTCTGCTTCTGGAAGCAATATAAGTAAATCACTTTTGCTTATGAACATGCTAAAAGGATTCTATATCTTTTTAAGACACAGGATTTTTAAATGAAGAGAAACACATACAAAGGCATTGCTCATTTCCTGGTATTTACAGAACCACAATCTTTCACCCTGTGGCCATCTTCCTCTTCTTAGTCTTACAAAACCAAATTAAAATGCATGAAGGATTCGAGCGGTCAGTGTCATGGTTTTTTATTTTGTTTAAAAATATATACTGTAAGCTAAAAAAATAGATAATATTTATATGTACATATTGGCAAGAAACAGAAAATGTCACTTCTTGTACTAAGAATAATCACAGGTTATTTGAATATCCCATAGTGTCTGTAGCTATTTATTGGCAGCAGAACTAACAAGAAGAATTATTACCATCCACAGTGGACTAACTTATTTTTACATATCTACAATTGTTCTAGGACCTCATCAGAGAATTTAAAGGTTGATGTCTCACAACAGTGTGCAGAATACAATTTGCTATGTTCTATTCCTGGGGGTGATGGGAAATCCAACAACTTTACTCTCTGTTTTATTGTCTTTTCACAAAAAATTTTCGTATCTACAGCACAAACACAACAAAACATCATGGCTTTATATTCCTATTTGGTAGAGCTCTCCATAGCTGAACAAGCTCTTATGTGAAAAAAAGCAGGATCACTGGGTTTAGCTTGGAACACAGCATTGCCATCTGCAGTTCTACATAATTGCCTTTATTATTTAGTAGCTCTATCACTTACTGAGTCCAGAGATACTTTAGGGGTAAGACTTCAGAGTCAACTCAACACAACAAAATTGAGTTGCTTCTTTGGAGCTGCTTAATGTTTGGTTTTCATATATCTTAAGTTTAGAGGAAGAATTTATGAAAATCGGTCTTTTTCACAATAAAAAACAACTTAATAAACACTTGTCCACTTCTCCCCATTTTTCTGTTCTCAG
>NW_008668810.1:4682-13362 GCF_000695815.1 Acanthisitta chloris
CAATTCCAAAAGAACTTCCCATAACAGGCAGCTTGGTCTTGGCATCCAGCCTATTGCCTGGAGCCTGGCTTGGAGAGTATCCTTTCACTTGCATTTTAAAAGAAACTTCCTTTTCCTTTCCTAAACCTCTGCTATCCAAAAAAAGCAAGTGAAACCTAAGGAACTGAACCCTTCCCCAAACCCAGCGGAAGGGCTATAACTTCTGTGGGGGAATAATTTGCCTTTTCTCTCTAGTACTGACTGGAAAGTGTTATTAATTCAGAAATATGTCACTGCACTGTGCAATTAAATAGCATGGAGCTGAGATGCATCTGCACTGTAACAACAGAAATAGCTTCCAACTTCACTGAAAAAAATAGCATTTCTAGCAAGAGTAACAGCTAGGCTTACCTTGCCACTGCCCACTGTGGAAGGTGCCTGCTCCACTCAGGTGCAGACTCACCCAAGGGAATTATTTTTCCAGTACATGAAATTGTAAAGCAACCAATGCACTCACAACTTTTTTATTTGCTCATTTACTTAAGAAACACCTATTAAGAGGACAGAAAAGTAGTTGAAAGGTGGGGTTTTTTTCTGCTTAAACATACAAAGGGAAATGGAACTAGCTGACACAGCTCTTTTCCACACAAAGAAATTGGGAAACCTGGAAACAGAGGGTCATTTAAGGCAAGGACCAGTGGCTGGTATTTTTCTTCATCTCCTCCCAAGGATTTGTTAATCTCATCTTGCTTTGCAGAAACCCAAGAAGGTATGTGTGCAAGCTCATGGGAAAGCTGTTCTCTCTTGACAGGGTGGGAGGAAAGGAGAAAAGGTCAAGAACAGAGCATGTTTACCTAAGCCATGTGCTCCTAGCTGTGTGTTGTTGCTGAGTGCAGCTGCTTCCACTCTCAGCTGGCATTTTGTGGTTTTGAATACTAGACCACTAAATAAAATATGGGGTTTTAATATCTTTTTTTTAATATATCCAGTGTGGGCTGCTAAAGTAAACAGAATATTGCACGAGTGCACATTTCATTCATATGAGCAGAAGCTCAAAGGAAAGCAAGAGCACAATTAACAACCAAAACCCACAGTCAAAGACCCTGGAATACAGCACAACTACAGACAGATATAAATTCCCTTTTAAAGAAATATACTTGGAAGACCAGTTGCATAATTCTGCAAGCTAAGGAGAACACTGACTCACTGAGTCAATATTTGCTAAATTTACTGGGCCAAATTCAACTCTTGTTGAAGACAGAACAACTTTGCTGTTGTTTCAGAGCAATGAAAGGGCCTGGCCATGACAGTCACAGGCAGCAGCCCCTGCTCCCTGAGCACCTCTCTTCTCGTGTCTACTTTCTCAGGATGGATTGTCCTCTAGCCTT
The DNA here is from genome assembly GCF_000695815.1 of Acanthisitta chloris. Lineage (NCBI taxonomy): Eukaryota > Metazoa > Chordata > Aves > Passeriformes > Acanthisittidae > Acanthisitta > Acanthisitta chloris. The sequence goes on from NW_008668810.1 coordinate 6,050, forward strand.
GAAGATTTTAGGCAACTTGTCCTTCATATTTGGTGGAACTGGTGCTTCTGCTAGATTTCCCCCCTTTTTTGACTTGTATTAATGACAGGAAAATACAGAACTGAACTAAGAAATTACTGCATGTCCTGATGAAAAAGAAAGTAAACACGTATTCACTAAAGAAATTAAGATGTGTAAAAAAAGGATGGAAGAAGTGACCTGTCTTCAGAAACAGAAGTAATCTGAGTTGCTTAGCTGTTGCAGCCAGGTTAACAAAAGAGAAAAAAAAAACCCAACAAATCAACAAAAAACCAAAACCAAACTAAAACCAAATAAATATTTTTAAAAAGTGACTTACTAGGACTGTAAGGAAGTAATGGCCTACAGGGATGCATGAAAATCATGAAAATGCACAATGGAGAACATAGTGAAGTTGAAAGATTTGCTCAGTGATCTCCTCTGGTATTTCAGCTCTGAGTGAGCAAAAAAAGTATTTCCCTGAGGTTTTAAGCAAGGAGATGGTGTATGACCTGTTGCACCACTGCAAAATTCTGTTCAGGTTTCATAGTCTTTCATAGTTCATGAGCAAGGTCTGAGGTGAAAGCAGAAGCAATATGGGAATTTACAAAAGAAATTTCCCTGTGAGTACACGGTGGGTTTTAATATTTTATATTTTAATATTTGCATGTATCATTTTGCCTTTAAAGAAGCCTATTTTTAAAGGAACCATATGTACCTTTTCCTAACACAGCAGCACAAAAGAGTAAGAGAACAGATACCTTCTCACCTTTTGGGGGCTTCACTACCCACAAGAAGGAAAGACAAGCTGGTCTCTGCACTGACATACAGATCACATGAGAATGTTATTTTATATTTACTCTACAGTCCTTTTTTAAATTGCATTGGGCAATATATAAAATCAGTGCTGGCACCAGAAACAACAGAGAGCTTTGATAATCCTTTCCTTGATCAGCAAAAACAGTTACCATTCTGTGGGCTGAACTCATTCTCTTGCAAATCAAGGGCAAGTCCGCCGAAGCCAGATAACTTGCACACCTGCTAACTCAGTCATGCCCTGATGATGAAGGGCCTTCTGGTGAGTGAACTTTCCTGTTACTGGAGTAAGTGCTCTTTCCTCAGCCTCCTTCCTGAGCTATGGATGCTTTGGGAAAGCTTAATGAAAGTAAAAGAGAAATCAGGTTAGAGGAAAGGAGAGGGAGAGAAAAATATTTAAATGTAGTGTTTTGTTTCAGAATCGCAAAACCTCCCTTCTTAGTAGAGATGAACTAAGATAACAATGGAAGCACAGATTCCTGACTAAAATGCTGCTACTTCGTGGTATTTCTGAAATAATTTGACTTTGTCTTGTCAACTGCAAGTGATGGCAGAAGGCCAATTTTCTCTTCAACTGTTTGTCATCAGTGTTTGCTAATGTTTCTGAATGAATGTTGATCAAAGCTGCTCAAAACAGTTTTAACCTTTTAGTTCTACCACTTTACTAAAAATATATTTAACATCTTAAGTTAAAACAATTGTGTTAAAAAAATGGTTAGCTTGAAACTAATATTCAGCCTGTGTTTTCTGTATTTATAATTAACTACTCAGTAATTGAAAGATTTTTACTGATAGCATTTAAGTAAGCCTCTTTTCAGGACATATGACTAATGATAATTAATTGCTTCATAAAAAAATTAATCTCAAAAGCACCCCATTTTGAGAAAAATATAGTCATCACCCATACTCTTCATCCAGTGAGGTAGAAGAAAATTATCAACAGAAGCAGGTATGATTTTTTTCCAGCCCTTGTACCTACAAAATCTCTCTTCCCTATATGCTTATTTAATAACAACAGAAATGGAATATGCAATCAGAGGGATGGACAGTGTACACAGAGAATGCTTCCTGAATTTTCCTGACTTTCAAATCAGCAGAATCTAGATAAATTTGTTGAAATATAAACAGAGTAAAAAATAGAAAGAAAAAAAAACAACAAAAAGAGAGATGCACACCCTGTTGAGTTACACTAACAAATCAATCAAAACCAAACACTTTTGACATTATATCTTCTGTCTCCCCTCCAGTCTTCAAAGGAGACACCAGAAGCTGTTTTGGAAGGACTGGGCAGCACACACCTGCTTTTCCAGGAAGAGTTGAATTCCTATCTTGTAAGTAATTTAGATTAATTTTGTCCCAGTTCAGCATGAAAGAATCTTTACTTCTAGGCTAACCTGCACCTATTGACGTAAGAGTCAAGGAGTTTGGGCACCAAACAAAATAATGTATTAAATACTTCAGTTTTAATACTTCACTGAAAATAATGTCAATCTAGGCCCCACAGGCTGAACTCATCCCTGCATAGTTCTGTTTTTAAAGCTGATCTTCACCTAGAAGTCAGTGCAATGAGAAATAGCTCCTTTTAGAAAATACCCTATAGAATTCAAGTCATTTTTGTTGACCTCATTAGTTTAATCCCCCATTCTTTTCTTATTTACTCAAAATCCTTTAGCAAGCTCTAGCAGCCTGTGGTTGAGAACTGTGGGGCTAGACCTATCATCAACTCAGGTAAAACAAACTGCATTCCATCATGCTCTGCAAGCATCACTGAAACATAAATATCAGCAGTACAGTTTCCTAAGAATTTTTCCAAAAACGTATCTTGGTTGTCTATTCTTCTTCCTCCATTTTGGAGAAAGCACTTGCCCTTAACACCTCCATGCAGTTCACAAGAATCAACGTTCCAGTTAACTCTCGCCATTGTTTTGTTACTGGGTTTTTCATTTTATCCAAGGCTGATTGCAGGTCTTGTAAGACATCCCTGTAACCATCTCCATAATGGGCAGCCCACGTGTAGAGAAAGTCATATGCAGGTTTCCACATCATCTGAAAATAAGAGGGGAAAACAGTTTTAGTTGCAGAAATTGAATTATTGAAGAAAAAAGAAAATCTAAATGGTAGAAAAATCACAGAAAAGAAAAGACAAGGTGTTTGATCCCTAGCCATGCTGAAATGCTTTACTGCAAAAGGCATGTTGATATAAAACATCCAGTAACCTTGGGTACTTCATTTCTATGAATCTCTCAAATTCTTAGAGTGGCAAATAATGGAATGATAGACTCTTCATTCAGATGATTATCGCCAAGTCAATATATATCCTTGTCTGAAAGTATAATTCAGAGAAGAAGGGTGGAAGGAAAACATTTTTCCTCTTGATCATTTTTTTGCAGTGCATACGCCCTGCAAGGCTTTCCCTATTTGGTTGTGCTTTTGATGGTTATTGCCTCATTAATCAACATCCTACTGTCCCTCTGCTTAGCCTGGAAATTTTAAATGTGCTTCTTGCCTTTACAGAAGTGTTTTGTGGTAACAGCAGCAGGAAGTTTAGACAAAGCCCGGCTAGAACTTAACCTGGCTACTGCCATTAAAGACAATAAAAATATTTCTATAAAGACATCAGCAACAAAAGGAGAGCTAAGGAGAATCTCCAACATTTATTAGGTATGGGGTGAGGGGGGAAATAGTGGCAAAGGATGAGGAAAAGGCTGAGATACTTAATGCCTTCTTTGCCTTAGTCTTTAATATCAAGACCAGTTGTTCTCTGGGTACCCAGCCTGCTGAGCTGGAAAACAGGGACAAGGAGCAGAATGAAGCCCCTCTAATTCATTCAGAATGGATATTTGAAAAAAAAATTCTTCACTGAAAGTGTAGTCAGGCATTGGAATAGGCTGCCCAGGAAAATGGCTGAGTCACCATCCTGGAAGTATTTAAAAGATGTGTAGATGCAGTACTTAAGAGACATGGTTTAGTGGTGGACTTGGCAGTGCTAGGTTAACAGTTGATCTAAATGATCCAACTAGATGATCTTAAAGGTCTTTTCTGACTTAAATGATGTTATGATTCTAACGTGATTTACCTATAAACTCTGTTTTAAAGAAAGGAAGCTCAAACACTCAAAAAGCAAGAAAGTAAAACATATTTTTTTAAAAAAATTGGATATACAATTTAAAAACTGTCCTGCAAGAAACAAATGAAATTAAAAGATACGTTACCAGTGCTCCTTTTTTCAAACTACAATATATTTGGTTTATGCCAAACAAATGGAGCAGATCCATAACAGGTGTAACTTGTCATTGGTCTAGTGACATTAATGAAGTTATGGCAGCATGATTCAGATACCAAGCTGGACTTATATCTTTCAAAATGCTGATTAAATTTGCACAGTTAACAAACAAAATAATTGTTTTCCCAGCTATTGCTTATCCAAATGTTACTTGGGCTATCCACTTTCCAGATTCCCACTCCTCATTGGCAATTAAGGTTTTGCAAATAGCAATTGAGTTAACAATTGCAGGGATGATACACAATGCCACAAAAAAAACCCCATCACTTTCCTATGAGGTTCTGGTATTTTCTCTTTTAACAGGAACACACTTATGCATAGTAGTAAAGCATATGGACTGATGAATAAAGATTTATACATATACACAAAAGTGTTCAGGAAGTTGAGATTTTTTAAGATCTTTTTCTCTTTCATTGGAAATGCAGTTGTTACTGTTCTGAAGGATAATTCTGAAGGAAACTGGCTATTTCCTCAATATAATCTTATTAATTTGCAGAGACATAAAGCTCTTCTTACTTAATTTAAGCTTTATTTACCTGGTCCCTTGAGGAACTGAGCAGCAGGATAATTTTTTTGCTAATAGTTGTGAGCTCTTCTCCACATTTGGGCTAAGAACTTTCAACTTACCCCAAGACTGATTCTATCATAGTTTCTGTAAACATCTCCTTCCACTTCTTCTGCCTTTCTGCCCCATACCCAAATGGAAAAATCTATCAAACTTTCATCCCCAGTAGCATGTCTCACAGTCTGATTAGTCTAGCTTCTGCCTTGAGTTTAAGCCATAAAAGATGCCTATGCTTTCAGTGAAATTTCTCACTTTAGGTCTAAGGAAAGGATAGGTGGCATCATTTACCCAAATGTATGGTGCTTAGTGTTTGCTTTAAGCAAGTCTATCTTAAGTCATAACCATAAAGTTACAAAAAGAGAAAAGTACTTTGGTGGAGGGAGGAGATTGATGAAGTCTTTTTTTTCGAGAGGCTAACTTGGAAAGTAAGTTTCTAAATGCAGCACTGCAAATACTATACATTAGAGCATATTTTAATGAACTAATGCAGTTCACCACTGTTGTATTTATGCTAAGACTAGAAAGTTTCTGTGTTCCTATTGTTAGCTTGAGAGCCAAGGTAGCCAACAAGAGAAGCTGGGATTTCCTGAAATTCTGCTGCTGGCTATGTCTTTTCTCGATCTCTCTTCCTTGTTGTCCTTATATTCTTCTTAGACCAAGATATTTAAAGAACTGAGGTACAGTCTTCTGTCTTCACTACAATGTGAAAACACAGTGAATATGAAAAGACAATATGCTTTGACTTATGCTGAAGGTCAGTCTGACAATGCAATAAGACAATTGGCTGAAATATGCTTAAATATAAACCTTAGTTTTCTCTACTCTGTCAAAACTGATTTTATTTTATCCCTGGGACAAAAGAAAATAAGGGGGGGGGGTAGGAATGCTGGAATCAAAAGCTTTGTAAACTGGTCATTGCTGAAGAATGATTAACTCAGCAATAATTTACATACTCACCACATTGAACTAACACTGCAAATCAGGCAGTGATTCTAAGGAAGGTTCTTTTTCACTTACACGTACTCTAATGCAAAGATGAACTGAAGTGCATTTGACATTCCCAAATTATATCAATGCAGATTTTCAGGCAAAATATTAAATCACTGCAGCATTCCAGTCAAGTCTCATCTCAGCTGTACACATGAGTTTTCCCTCTACTGCCCCTGTCTCTGCTGAGTAGGTAATAATGATGCCTACATCCTCTGTAAAGTAATTTGGAATTTACTGATGAAAAGCACTTCATAATCTATGCACCAATTGTATGTGCCTCAAGTTGCCTTTGTGATCATCTGGGAGAAGATTTCTCCCACCAAGAAAAGCATTAAGTTTCAAAGCAGAAATTTTTTCAACCAATCAGTCCTCTTGATGATGGAACAGTCCTTGATGGGTAATGAATTAATTAATATTTTCAGATAACCCTCAATAATTACTCAAAGCTTATTACCTCCCTCCCCCATTCTTGCTTAGTTTCTTGTTTCCAGGCCAACAACTACTATCAATAAGGAAGTTCAGAGGTCAGAAGAAAGCACTGAAATTCAGTAGAAAGAACTGAAATTTAAGGTTAGAGTCACAGGACAGTGAGGGTGCTGATTGTTTGCATGAGACACCAGTGCTAGAAACCTGGTGTTGTCTGAACTCACACACATGTGGACAAGTACTATTACAAAGCTCACACAAAACCAGTACATTCTCCATAGGCCCAATATAATCCTTGAGCTATGACACAAAAATAAAGCAAAATTCTGACCTTTCTTTCCTTGTGGAATGTTCCCTTAAAAAATAGAACATACTGTATTACTGACTTTTTTTGTGATGAATGTGACTGTACTATCTTCCAGCAGCAGTGACTGTCAGTGAAAGGCAGAGAATTTTGTGGGTGGTTTATCATAAAAATGATGTAAAAAAACTCTTGAGAACAAAAGAATAGAGTGTATGAGGTAAGAGATTTCATGGAAAACAGAAACCCATTTAAAACCAAGTAAATGTTTATTTATATATATTGATATATGTTTTCTTGATATATAAAAATAAATAGGTATGGCACTACAAAAGAAGTGTTTAAGATTGTTTGAGTTCTGCTGGCTGCTAGCAAAGGAGAAACACTTCCAAATACCATGGAGACCAGTTGACTCTCATGTTGTTCTGGTCTAGGTGAATAAATGTGGAATTTTGATCAAATATTGATTGGGAAGAGAGTGCAGAGCATTCAAAGAGAATAAGAGGTGGTCGTTCATGATTAGAGCAGAAATATCTTGATAGTTATCACCAGACAGATAAAACTGAGGTGACATTCACTGGATTCAGACTGTGGAAAGGAGAATACATTTGGCAGGGAACAGGAAGAATCAGCCACAGGGAAAGAAAAAGGAAGAAAAAAAATATCTTGAGTAGTTGTGAACCTGTGAATGGGAAATAGCAATTCCTTTGGTACTAAGAAGTGAGAGACAAGAAATTCAGTCTGGATCATGTTCATTACCTGCAATAATCAGGAGATGAAGGTACAGACAGAGGGAGTGTTGTGCCTGAATTTAAGTGCTCAAGGTAGAAAGATCAGCTTGAGCATCATTCAGCAATGCTTATAAAAGAGGATTTTCAGGGTAAAACACAGCCTGGGACCTAGAAGTCCTTGGCACATAACTCTGTGGGAAAGAG
>NW_008668810.1:13391-15793 GCF_000695815.1 Acanthisitta chloris
TTAAAGAGTAGAGAAATGCAGGAAGTAACTTGGTTGCCCAGGCAAAGCTATGCCAGAAGCACAGGCTGGCCCTTGGCTCAGCAGTTTGGACAAGGGTCCACCCTAAGTCTGGTGACACATCTGACATTGCATGGATACCATAAGTACCTCTGAGCACCTCAAATGGCACTAGAGATCCAATTAGGCACCTAAATTTCTCCTTGAATGTGTATGAACTACAATACATCTGAGAGGACAAATTTACTTTTGTTTAGAACTCATGCTTCTCTATAAGTAGAGTTCTTTACAAAGGAAAATAAATAACATGAGCTACCTGACAAACTATTAATTTAAAATATATATTTCCACTGTTCATACAACAGAACAGAAGTGGAATTGGTGTCAGAGCTTCCAGTTTCTTTTCATGTTACTAAAGCTATGATAACAATTGTTACACTGGCACATAAAAGCATTAATGATGGAAGTAAACTTTGTTTTGGTGGAAAAAGCAAAAGCTGTACTGAGGGTGATTTGAAGTGGCTCCTGCAAGGTCTGGATGGTCTACCTCATCACATCTGAAATGATAGCAGAGGAGTGAGTAAGGCTAACAAGTGGGCAGGACAATAAGAAGGGATTGAAAGTGGCCCTGAAGTTCAAGACAGTCTGAGACTTCTACAGGAAATTGCCACAGGGAAGAAACACACAAAGGAAGGAAGAAAAGTCCCTGGCCATGTTTGTCCAGGGGAGAAAATGTGCATGCTCTGTAACACCAGATGCTTACCTCCAGAGCTAATGATCCATTTTTCCCTTGGTGGGGCACTTCGTAAGCCTCGATTTGCTGCTTTGTAAGTCGGGCTAACTTCTCCGCAAGCTCCCTCCAGTTTTTGCCAAGCTTGACAGCTGAAGTTAAAATAATGGTGTCCTGGGTAAGACGTGCCACTAATCCCTGGCAATCTATTTTCAAAAGTGCCTGCAACAATAATTTGCATTACTGATCATTCACCAGTAATCACAAACAGAATGCTTTAATTTGGTTTTATAGCACTATTCTGCATTTCTAAGCAGGCAGGAAGGCTTTTTTGTGTGTGTTTGCATTCTTACAAATATGTAATTTTTTTTTCCTACAAAATGGTGTTGCCAACAGTTTCAGAGGAAAACTGCCCACGAGCCTAAGAAAAAAATTAAGCTGGCATTCAGCTGCTTCAGCATTCCAGTGTTAAATGGATCCTGCCAAGTTTACAAATCCTGAAGGAAAAACATACTTCTCCAAGAAAAATATTTAGGACATTTAATTTAGCTTCTTAGAATATGACATGAAACTTGATTAAGTTAAAACACTATTATACTAAGGTGTGGTCCTTTGCCTACAGCTTTTCTGGAAAATCATTAATCACATTGGCCAGCACCTTTTGATTTACTCCTCCCATATAACTGGTAATTTGCTGACCATTAAGCAGAAATGTAAGCATAAAACTCTGCCCTCTCCCCTTTCAAATGAGCATTTAATAGCATGCAAACTAAAATGGTTCCGGGAGTGAAACACTAAAATGCAGATATGTTGCATTCTCCTATCTTTTTTTTGTTTGGATAAGAGCTAATGAGAAAAGTAAGTGTTGGCTCTTTTCTTCTCATCAAATTAACAGCAAAATATTCCACTGAAAATGTTGAGTTTTCAGTGAAAGATCAAGAACAAAATCCAGAAATTTTCTTTGGTTTTAGATCCTGATTTTTACTGAAATATGAAGTATTTCTGCAGAAATCAGACATATGTGTGATTTAATTGTAAAATATTTTACTATAAAAATCCTTATAGCAAACAGTAGAACTTTGGTAGGCACAGTAGTGAGAAACTGACTACACTGTACAGTACCAAATTCCCTATTCTTCTGCAAAGTGGAAACAAAGTTGTTCAGTTTGCCTTTGCTCAGATAAACAAGAACCCTATTAAACATTAAAATAGGAGATTAATTAAAAGAAACAACTAGCAAATTCTATCCCAAAATTACATGGATTATACCTAGTTTTAAGTCTACCTTTACAAACACAGGGACCTGCATCGGCACTGCATAGCCCAAACTTATATAAATCTCACAAAATGGGACATTGAACAACCTGGTCTAGTGGAAGGTGTCCCTGCCCACGATAGGGGGTTGAAATGAGATGACCTTTAAGGTACCTTCCAATCCAACCCTTCTGTGATTCTATGATCTTAATCTAATTATGCCCCAATATTTGCTGATCCTGTAATGAACTTTGTTTCACTGTATTAAATTAACAGTTTGGATAATTTTCACCTTTAGGTCCCACCTCTCCTTTTTGTACAGATATGGCAGACTTTGCTGTACTTCATACTGGCTCAATTTTATTCCACACAGCTTATTATGCTCTTAAGAATGGCCAATGCTAGCAGAATCTTCTGAATC
>NW_008668810.1:15815-55849 GCF_000695815.1 Acanthisitta chloris
AAGGGGCAAGACTAGCTATGAGAAATAAACTCTGTTAAGGTTTACAATTCAGGATAATCAAAAGGCTTTAGATGAACAGCTACAATGTAGACTTTTTAAACATCCATTTTTATAATACTTTATTTTCATATCACAGCTTTAATTATCTCCTGTCCCTTTATAAGCTGGTAAACTTTTCAGTCAGAGCCAAGGACATTATTAAGTAATCATTAATTCCAAATTAATTTGCACGGAGACCCATAAGTAAATTAGGATGGTTAACAGTGCAGCTTATTACCTGAAAGCATTTAGAATACACCCACTCTCAATTCACACGTCATAGTATTGAGTCACATAGAAGCTGTCCAATGGCTTACAAATAAGGCCCATGAAAATACATACTGAAATAATTGCACTATTGTCCTTAGGCTTCTACAACATTGACTGTGAAGTTGTCATGTGTGGATAGAAAATCTTGTCTTCAACAAGTGGATCAGGATTTCCTTTTAAACAGACATGCACCTTAGCATAGAAAAATGTACATAAATAATGGAGTTTCCACACCATAAGATTACTTAATACTTCACAACAGAAATGTGAATTGCTCAAAGAAGCAATTTCCCATCATGACTTCCATGAAAAAAGGCAGAACTATTTCAATCATGGCTATTTAAAAACAAAAAAAGTCAGCTCAAAGAGCAAGGTTCCTGGAACATTAACAGAAGACTATTTAGAATTAATTAATCAATTGTTCTTCATGAGAGTATGGATGTATTTTCCATCTATAGGTGTCTACAAATTCTAGTAATATGTTCAGATTTGTAAAGATTCCCACAAGGATGCAAAATCATGCTTTCTTTTTCACACATTACTATTGAGTAGTTTCTTGGCAATGCATTCCCAATAAACAAGTTAGCTCATGTAATACTTACAACAATTAGTTCATAAAGAAATAATCTTTTTCTTTTGTTAGCATGGCAGTCTTCCTTCATCCTCTTCACAACATGTGCAACTCTCTCTGATTCTTTATCAGCATGTACCTCATTAAAGTCATCCAAAGACATATGTGAGTATCCTAGCACCTCAGCCAAAGCTCTCCAGTCATAAACACTCTCTGATACTGTAGACAGAACTACTGAGTAGATGTAAGTCAGTTTTTTGAATGGCAATGCAATTTGTTCAACAAGATTCCTGGTTGTTAGCTCACTACCAGCAGTGTCCATAGCTTGTTCTTTGGAAATCACTTTTATGTTTTTGCAATGTACAAGACCAATTTTTCTTCTGAGAACTCCTACATACCACTCTTTCATTTTAGTTTGTCCAATGGCTTTAACTTTATCTTCACCAAGAAGTGCTATTGTGTCCCCCTTAAAATATTCTAGCAAATAGTCAATCTTATTTTGACGTAACACAGTTTTCAAAGCCACTCCATAAGTATTAACACTCAAAGTTTTATCTTGAAACTTTGGATATTTTATTGTGGGTATCAAAAGCCAAGGTGCAGACTTGATTTGTTTGCGGTTTTGTAAGCGCTTTGGCCTATCGATAATTCCACTTAATTTTGGAGCTGGCTCGGGAGTTGTAACATGAAACTGTGTTACTTGGCTACTTTTTAAGACTTTAATCTGGACAAGGAAAACAAAGAAATGCATCTCCCTACACCCAAGCATGGAAAACAGGAATTGTTGTCGGACCATTTCACCAGTTTTCAACTCCTCCTCTTTAATATTTTTGCTTTGGTCTTCCACTTTTACTTCAAAATCTGGGTCACAGGATACCAAAGAAATATTTAGATCTTGTGGCTTTTCAAGCAGAAATGTATGCTTTCCCCATAGTTGAAACACCACGGGAGGCATATTTTTCCCCCCCTTTTTTATATCACAAATTGTGAGTCTTCCTGGAATGTAGTTATGACCAAAGACTGTAAAAACTGCTGTAAAAGATGGATGAATATATTTGGGACCATAAATTCCAACTGAGACTGTTCTATGAACATAGTCCCAGACATTAGTTGCTGGAGGCTGGATTTTTTTTGCTTGTACAGCAATCACTGCATACATCACATGACTTAGGTCCGTTAGCTTCACTTGTATGGTATCTTGATAAATGTAGCAATTCTCTAGCTTCTTAAAAGGCCCTTCTTTACTGAGACTAAAAAGACACACAATATCACTCATAACTTGGCTGAGTGGATCATTCTTCACTTGAGCTGCAACTTTCGCCTCTAGAAAAATGCCTTCTCTTGTGTTGAGGTTGCTCAGTGTAAGTTCTATCAGAGGACTTATGGTGCTAGACAGCTCATTGTTAAATGACGATGGAGGGTTAAGGATAGCCTTTAAACCAACTTCTTGGAATTCCCCTGGTAATACATGACCCACAGGGACATGAATGTTGATATCTGAGTCAGGTAGTTGCACTGAACCTCCTTCATGACTCAGTTTACAAACTACATGAATGTCCGTAGCTTGCGTTTGTGCCCATCCAGGACTATGGCTCATAGCTTCTAAATCTAGGCAAGACCGGGTGAGTTGTCGGTGACTCAACCAAGCCGTCTTGTAGGCTTCACGATCACTTTGAAGCCATGTCATGTCTGAAGTTGTAGTTTTTTGAGGTGCTGCCTTGTGAGGATTAAATCTTCGATTATCAACAATATCCAGGAAGTCAGAGACACTCTTGGATCGCCCAGATCTTCTTGTTGAAGACTTTCTTAGGAGACAATCAATATTTAGTTCATCACCTGAGGAATCCAAAGAGTCCCTATTGCTAGAAACTTGAGATAACAAATAAGGTTTTTCTTTTAAAATTGACAGGCATTTATTATTTTCATTTCTGTTTGAAGCAGCTATGTCATGTACAAAAGGGTTGGAGCCTGACAGTTCGTTCCAGAAAGGATTAGTCTTGGAAACAGTTTGGGTATGTCTGAATACACCAGACCAGTCAATATTCAAGTCCAGTTTGCTTTCATTGACATCTGTTTAAAAGAAAACACAGAAGCATTTCCTAAGGCACAGACTTGAGACATTCTAGTCATTTCCCAATGATAGCCAGTTAAACTAAGAGGTCACTACATTTATCCTCCTAAAATACATATAGATCATTTTATATTTCTCCTACTTTTAAAAAGTATCAATATTGTTTTAATTAAGAATCTTTGTTAATAGAAAGAGTGCTAACAAATTAGTGTTGAAGGATGTAAAACATCTTCATCGAGGGGGCCGATCATTATCAATTCCTACAGTTATCACCTGGCATTGAGCATGCTAAGATTCCATAAGGTTCAAACCATTATATTCCAGTAATCTTTGGCCTCTTACAAAATGCCATGGATTTCTTTCCTTAGTGTCTAACCCTTTGCAAAGATTAAACAACGACTGCTTAACTTTTAAACAATGTAGACTGTACAGATAAATGTATTATTTAATATTCCTTTTCATGCTAGTGCACAAGATAACAGCATTCTTACTATTTATCTTAGTGTGTGTGTGATTTGTTATGCTAGTTTTTCATTTAAGAAAAGATCATTGATATAATTTAAGAGGTCTTGTACAACTTGAAATTTGGAGAGAAATATTTTTGTGGCTACTATTTTTATCTGAGATCGTACTTAAATAGACAAATAGGCATGTATAAGTGATATTTAAATATGTTTTCTAATAAACATACCCATTATTAACAGTAATATGTCTTTGTTCTGAAGAGAAAATGTCCTTATATTTTATATTAATAACTGTTTGAAGAAACTGGTTTGCAGGTTTATTGAGACACATTTCTTGCAATGAGTAGAGTATCCGCAACATTTTTTTGCTAAAGATTTCAATTACTTCAGGTTTTGTTCTATATACAGAGGTTATACCATCCCTTCTTATACATCCTTGCAAAGAGTTTAAATTTTAGAGGGAAAATTAATTATTTCTGTTTGTTTCAACACATCTGTAGCCTTTATTATTACACTTTCCATAGTTCCTTCCATTTCCAAGGTTACTAATTACTGCTCAGTTGCAAGAATGACAATGCATACAGCCACAAAAAGAGGAAAAAAATTAAATATTAGAACTTTTTATTTTCATTTGTCAAATCATGATAAAAAGCCAAAACCATGAAGCCTTTCCACAGTTCCAGAAAATTCCCAATTCAGAAGAAACAAAGTGGAATTAACCTGTTTCCCAGCTTTTCATCTGCAAGGCTCTTGCACTGTCTTGACAAGAGTCTCACCTTGAGACCTCCTCCTCTTGGGGCACCTAGTCTTGACCAGGGTCAAAAGATGGGGCTGGGCTGCTCAAGCACTAGCTGAAAAGTCCTTTTGTTTCTGCCCTTAGGCCAAAAACTTTCCTTGTGCTGTGATGCTTTTACAGTCACATCATTACTGTCTAGTAAAAAACTAAATTGATTAAGCTCGAAGTAAACATAAAGGGTTTTGTTTGGGGGTTTTTTTCTCCACCCTAAAGGATATGTTTCTCCAGGAAAAATTTGGCCAGTAAACTGACAGTCACTAGGCTGGATGCTTCCTCATGCCAAGGTAAAAGCACAAATTACTGGGGTGTGGTAGGTTAGCAAGGAAATAATTCCTGCTCCACAGCTCACACAGCAAGTGCCAAGCTCACTGTTACATCTGCTACTGGACAAGAAGCTAAAAGAATGCCTGTCTTGTAGAGGGGAAAGTCTTCTGAACTTTGGGGTTAAAATACCAATGATATTAAATCAACTTTGCTGAGACTCTGTCTCGACCCTCAGTAAACATACCCTAAATAGCATTTAGTCATGTAAGGTTAATGATTCCAGCTCTTCCTCCCAACCTGCCTGATCCAGAGTTTTGCAAAAATAAAGACTCTAGATGAAGAGTCTTAGTACAAAAAATAACAGAAGAGACATACTGTAGCTGGCTGAAGGTGTCCGGTCATCTACATCAATCAAAGTCCCCTCCGATCTGCTCCGTGGAATCTCTCCACTGGTTAGGGAATCTGTTCCACTACTGGAAGAATTTTCCTCCTAGGAAACAGGTAAGCATATAAAACATCATCAAGTATGCAATCTGAAAAGGGGAAACTGCTGAATAATAATTGAGCTTTGCTCTTGTGATGTGACATGAAAAAAAAGGTGAAGTTACGGTTTATGAGTAAATTTATGGAGTCTGCCCAAGAGCATCACAATCATGAGTGAATCTTACTATCTAAGGTGCACCTAAACCACCAGATGCTACATTTGCAGTACACTATGCTACCCCAGTCCATACTGAATTTCAATAACCCACATAATTGTATGTCTTGTAATTGAAACTGAGCCAATTGCACAATAACTTCAGCTATTCAGAAGGCCTTGAATAAAAACATTTTTCACAAAAAAAATCCAAATTCCTCTTTTCAGGTAACTTGGACTAGAATTATTAAAGGGAAAGTTCTTTTCTTTGCCAATAAAGCGTTTTCATCCTCTTCTGCTTTATTATTCTTCCTATGTTCTTCACTGAAAGAAGATCAGGTCATATTTTCCTTTTAGTCTATACAAGAATGACTTAAAACACTTTTCCTTAGGGCCCACAGCAGGAGAGCAACAGCCCAAGAGAGGATATTCAGGTCTCTCCTCCTTGTTCTGGCTACAAGAAGTTCTGTTTCATTTTGTCATAGTTTGCATGTGAACTGGGCCACATGAGACCTGTAAACCAGATGCTGTGGTTGAAACATGGAGAGACATATTGCAAGGGCAGGGCAGAAGGAACATCCCTTTGAGGCAGGTAATGTCTCAAGAGTAAACAGCCTAATGCTGTTTTCAGCTGCCCAGAAAGAGGAGATGCAGGAGTTTCAAGGAAGCATTTGGTATCCTACATGCTGAAAATACAGTGTCCCAGAAACAGGAGCTAAAGCAAATAAAATATTATAGATCTTTTGTGAAGGAGAGCTTGTTAAGTTAGTACTATAAACCAAGAGATCATTTAGTGACTTTCCCAGATTCCTCTCACAGAGCTTACATGTAGTGAAGAATAAATGCTGATGACCAATAGCTTCATTAAGATATGGCAATGGTTAAAACCAAAACAAACATATAAGCATACTTTATATCGAAGCATTACAACACAGAAAGTGGAAGTCAGCTCTCTGTTTCCAGTGAACAATGTCATGGTTTAAGACATCTCTTTTTTTCACTGCAAATGTAAATTGGTACTTTTTGCTCTTCCCACAAGAGCTACATTCAGCTAATGGCAGTCTGTTCAGGTGCTGATCTGCACACAGGCAGGGTGCAAGGCTGAGGTCAGGCTAAGCTCAACTGTCACCCAGCCCCTCAGAGGGCTGTACAGACTTTCAGGTTCCTCTGCTACCAGAAATCTCTGTTATTTGGCATGAAAAGTCCTGATTTCATCTAGTAGTAAAAGCTAGCTTTCAAGACCAATGCTTTCTTGGCTTCTGCTACTAATACCCAACCAGAAGAAAACTGGAAACTGAAATGCCTCCTTAATCCCAACAGCATAATTCCAATATCTGACATCCCACACCTATATAAAGATATCACTGTCCCACAGTTTCAAGTGACAGTATCTTTGATAATGTGTACAGCCTCCTTCAAAGGAAATAAATTTTGCTTCACTGCTGCATCTCAAAATGTTGAAAAACTGAACGCATTGAATAAACAAGTAAGATCTTTATCTCAGGCTTCTACTTAGGCACTAGGGAGGTTTAATCACACCAGCATAAGGTATCCATAGTCCAAAACCTTAATAAATGTAAAGAAAGTGTCCTTTTTACAATACCAGTGTACTTGTTACCAGCACTAATCTCTGACTGTTGACACTGATCAATTGAAAAATGAATTTAGGAACCATTCTTTAAATAGTTATAATGCTCACAATTATTTCAGTAGCTGCATGAAGTGGGAGGCAGTAAGTAAGGATGAGGAAAGGGCACAAGAGTGCAAGTAGATGCACAAGGGCTAAAATAGAAAACCCATGGGGAAGGGGAAGGGAGAGAGAAGGAGAAAGAAAAAACAATCTCTTTACACAGTGGGAGTATATTGACAGAGACATGACAACAAGATTGCATATGGAAGTTTTATAAATGCTAAGGATTTCTGCAAATAGAATAAGCCATTTCCTAAAAGTTCCCTCTGGGAACTCCTCAAAGCCTTCACTGCTAGTCTGGCACAGAGACAGAAAAGACAGATACTGAAAATTAAAACCACTTTCAAAAATAATCCTCCACCCCTTGAATTCATTCCTTGGTATGAGAGAATGATGAGGAAGCCCTTGTGATTGAAGCATGTCTTCAGGCCAGCCAAGAAGAGGATGAGAGAAGGGGGAATATGTAAACATTCCTGGGCAAAAGATGACCACATTTGGTCAGCATGTCAAGGGATGTGGGATACACTGAGGACAAGCTGTACACGCACCATGTGCCTCCTGCACATAGTTATGAGACCTGACACCAGGCTTGGGTCCCATCTCTCCTGTGTGCCTTAGTGCTGGGAATGCCTAAAGCCCTGGTGCCTTTGTATGAGACTAAGATAAGAAAACCCAATGCTCCCCCTTGTCCATGGGTACATTCTGTGATAAAATATCACCCCAAATTAAACTTTTGATAGGACAACCCTATTATCTGGGTATTTACCTGAACAAATTCAGAAGAACATTTGTTCTCAAGAGAAGAGAGATTAGTGCATGTGGGATATAGAACCATACTGATCAGCGGTAAAAGGGAAAGATATAAAATCGCTTTGCTGCAAAAAGAGGGAAGTATGTATGGTAAAAAACAGAGACTAAGCTTTTCATTTGCTGTAGCTTCTGAATAAGATGTAAACTGACATGTGCTTAATGGTGCAAGGAATTATTTGAGTGATGGTATGTCAGCTCACAGTGGGAAGTGAGCAGGGAATGAAGTAGTGAAGAGGACGGAAAGAGATCAGCTGTGGAGGTGACCAGTGAGGGAACCTGAGTGACTGCTGAGAGAAGTGGCATTTTTCTGTATGAGGACAAGAAACAGTTAGTTAAGTGCCCTCTGCTGTGGATTGCTTAACCCATCAGAGCAGGGGACTCAGGACCCAGAGCGCTGCTGGCAGGCACACTGCAGCACTGTTACAGGGCAAGAAAAATGTATTAGAGGAAGAAGAAAGTCTCAGGTAGAAAGTTCAGTTTCAACAGAAGTGAGGAGACAGATTTGCTGCAAGTAGCATTTTTGCTGCCTCCAGAAGTCTCTTCCAGGTCTTTTAAAATTCGAGGGCATATTTTTTTTTCATTCCAGTCTCTCTAACAAGGAAAACATGTCCTGCTGTGTTTAAAATAGTGGTAATGAAGAAAATTTTAAAAGCCCAAAAGCAAACACTTCCACACAGCCTTTGCCCTCAAAAGTAAAAGAACACATTCCTTTGTGTTTTTAAAGTATCAGTGTCCAGAGCAACTCGTTAACAATTTGCCTTTCATTCTACCTTAACCCTTCTTCAAAAGCAGGTTGTGTTAAGTGAGCTCCCCTGTGGCCATGTCATGGGCTCCTATATGCTCACCACACACATAGTGTTACTTGGACGTACTCTTATTCACAAAGATTCATAGCCTTTGTATCCAGAGGATGAAGTCAACGCACTTGCAGAGACAGGACAAACAGAAGCAGGTGATAGAGTTGTGTCTCATTCCTCAGGGTTTTTTTAGGTGACATGGGGAAAAATAACTTGCTAGTAGTGCAGGTTGGGTTGTTAGACTTACAAGTTTCTTTTTGAAAAAGCGGCAAGGTAAATGCACCAGAGTGCTAAATAACATGTTCTTGATCTGTCCAAATACTGAGTATAGCAAATTATTGAAATTATTACATATAGAGAAGAAAAGGAATTCTAAAGAGTCAGCAATACACAGAAGAGAGATGGTTTCAGAAGGCACTACACATCACCAACAAATCTAAAACACTGCCTGTTCTCAGCAGACTAACATGTTTCTAGCTAAACATTAGTTACAGTAATAGGCCATATTTCAACAGTCCCTTGTTTCTTGTGGCCTGGAACAGCTTTACACAGCTCAGAGTTTGGTGAGAGGCACTTGCATCCAAGGTTACTAATCTTTGATTACTGGGCTGAACTGTGGTGCTGCAGTAAATAGTAGTACAGGATAGCAACAGAAACCTTCAGTTGATGTGATGAAGTCTTTGACTTATTTCTGCCTGGTGCATGTGAGGCAGTCAAGGAAGTGCAGCTGTATCTCATTTTGAACAGAGACAAAATTGACTTCTAATACTCAGCCTCCAGAGTTCTCAAGCCCTAACTTACTAATCCTTGGCATCAACCTTAATGCTTCAGTATGACCCTATTACTTGCCGCTTTGACTATAACTATAGAAAAGGAATTTTCAATTGATTTATCTACTACTTTACTCTGATGATAAATAGTTGCCAAGCTGGGTACCTACTTTTTCAACCTTTAGAAAGTTTATCACCCTGTGGGAACTGCAGAGCCATTCACACTCCTTCCTGAACCCAGGGCTTAAGCTTTCTGCATACCCAACATATGTCAGCACAGCTGCTTGGAGCTGATGTAATCACTGCTCGTAATACTTCATCTGAGCTAGCGCTAAAGGGTAGAACTAGTACTTACAGCATAACAAAAGTGGCAGTTGAAGTGGGTCATCCTCTCAGTAGATTTCCACTACTTCACAAGTGGGTTTTTATAGCCTCTACTCAGCTCTACATGACCCAGAACTGACTGCTTTACAGCCTGTTTGGGGAACACTAAGCAAGCAGAAATGACTATACCATAGACACTCCCTCCACATGGCAAGCATCCTTCCTTCCATTCCACACATCTACACTTCTAAAATTACTTGTTGGGAGCATAAGTCCTAAAGCATTTATTTTCAATTATAAACTTTCACATTTGGGAATCTTGCTTTCCAGAAGCCTCAAGAATGTGTAGTTAAATTTTGATGTTGTCTTTTGGGTTCCAGCTATCACTCTGAAATACTCCACAGTTTCCCTCTGGCCTCAGGAAAAAAAAGAAACATATTACCTTCTACTTACTTTACTAAGTAACTTCTTCAAGAACAGGAAATGGAAAGTTCAGATGTCATGAACAAATAAATTAAGGATCCAACTTTGCACTATTATGTCATAATATTTCTTCTTATTGCTGAACAGAGAAAACTTTGTGAGTTTATTAGCTTAATTCTTCTGTGGAGTCATTTACACCTTTAAAAATAATAGTAAAAAATCACACTGGATTCTAACTGTGTCTACTTGTACACACTTTGGGAGTACAGCTAGTTTCTTCACTTTTGGAGTTTTTATGAAAACATTTCCAGTTCCTCCACAGCGATTACAATGCTACAAGTTCCTACTGACTGACACTAACAGAGCTATTCCTTCAAAGTGGATGTTGAAAGCACTCTGCAGGAAGTGCTTTTGTTTAGAAGTTTCATTACAAAATAAAATTTCCATCTCTAGGTGCTACAAGTCTTTCAGTGTCACCATAATGCAGGCAACATTGCAGAGCGAGGCAAAGCCTATATATACACCATTTTCTGCATGTAAACTAGAGCCTTGCTGATCATCTTTAGGCACTTTTAATGATTCTGCATGTAAACTATAGCCCTGCTGATCATCTTTAGGCACTTTTAATGTTCTCTAGGATGAGAAAAATACCCTCAATTGTCAATGTTTTTGACCAACCTAAAGGAGTGGGAGCTACTGGGATTCTCAAAATCTCTGTTAGCTATTTATATCCCTGTGATTACAGTTGTGATCACAGGTTTGTAAGTACCTGGTATTATTTTGTTACCCTGATTTCTTCTGCTCTTTACATTGTTAGACTTTTTCTCATACCCAGGCTGCATGCAGGAATTACACTTGGTCTTTAACTGAGCAGTTTTCCTGTCAGAGGTGCTAGCTTGACTTAGAGAGCACTCCCAAATCTGCATAGTATTTATTATGTCTGTCCCTGGGAAAGGCTCATGTCTGAGCCGGTTAATGCCACAAGTCAGCTTTGAGCAGGATAGATACGAGCTGTGGTCTTTGAGGGCAGGATGCAGTGGTGAGGGGCAGAAGTAGTGGTTGCATTAACAGAAATCCTTTGTATGCCTCAGAGTCACAGGGGCATGACCAAAGAGAAAAAAACAAAAAAGGCTTCCTCTGTCCCAAAAGCTTGGTTCTGGCAACACTCTTCCAGTTTTTCCAGTTATATATAGAAAACAGCACATCTACTATCCACCCAGAAAGCAAGCAAAGGATCCAGTTTCCAGACAATCAAACCCAGGTCAAGTAGTGAAGCAGCTCTTCCTTAGGAACTGACAATCAAGCACTTATAAGCTATGTTTCATAGAAATAATTACTTTTAAATTTAAGGGCTAAGCTCAGGTAGGGAAAAAAATCCCTCTTGACTTTTAACATTTAAATGTCTCATTTGGCTCAGTGATGTGATTAAAAAAATCCTCTTCACAGCATCAGAGTAAAGCAGAATACACCAAGGAACCCACCTGCAGAGAAAGGCCAGTGTTTTACTTGCTCACAGCTCTTAAAGATCTTGAAATTATAATTGCAATTAACATTAACAACAGATTTTGGGCGCCTGTATCAGCTGGATATGTTGCAAATATGTAGGATGTTTTTTCTGCTCTTTCAGGCTAAAAATAATATAACAAAGAGATGTGGCTGACACTGTGTCAGGATCCAGTCTTGAACATCCAACTGTGGAACTAAATTGCCTGTCAGTGTGCTGCCTGGATAGCGACACTTTATTTTGAACAGGTGTAGATTAAAGATGCATTGGGAAAATACGTAATGAGAACCGTGAAGGAACTGAACCTGATATCCAGGCATATAAAAGGTGCTTTTAGGCTTCTGGTGTTCTGGTTTCAGCAAATTGAGGTGAATGCCTGGAGAAGGATACAGGGGGACACTACAATGTGCTGTACCTTTGATGAGATAAGGTACTAAAAAAGCCTCTTTCCATAAGCATGACAGAATTCTGTTTCAACAGTAAGGAAAAAAATCAGAGACTCTATACTGTCAGATGAGACTTTTTGTATGGAACCACTTTGGTTCAGTATGGGTTAGCTAGGGGGGTAACAAAAAATCCAGCCAAACCCACACCCACCAACCAAAAATTGAGTTGACATTAATGTACATGGAGAGTTTGCTTTGCAGTGTTTAAACTATGTCAGGCAAGCTTTCAAAACTAGTCAAGAAGATACCCCAGTTGTATAGCGCAAGAATGGTAGGGCAAAGAGGGGGGAATCATGTTCCATGTTCCATTTCTCCTGGGAAATATAAAGGGAGATCGATATTGAGATGGCAGAAATGATGGAAGATGGGTGACACATGATCAGCTTAACATGGAAATAAAACAGGCAACTACCTGTTTCAGTAAAATATTTCCATGAAATATAGTAGAAGAAAGCAAATTCATTTGGCAAGGATTCCTCTGGTTGTACTTAGAGTTTAGTTCAGAGAGTGAATAACTGTAAGCATAATCATTCTTCAGTGCATCTACAAATCAAATTTTGCTATACTTGACTGACCACATAACAGACACAGGGAACATGGACCAGCACAAATAGTATGTTTGATAGATTGTGATAATATCCACAAGGTAAGATGGTTATCTATTTTTGTGTATTGATCTGTTTTGACTGAAGGACTTGTTTAATAGTCCTTGACACTTTAGGAACATCGTGAAGAGACTGTCAGAGAGGGAGTCTTAATAACAGAGACAATTTTCAAGCTATAATGCAGAAAGTGAACTTTTTCTTTGTTGCTTTTTATGGCAATTACAGCACCCAAAGTTTGGTTGGATCTCTTCTCCAGAAGTGAGAGCATTTAAATCATTTGTGTCAGTGTTGTTAATAATAGTCTGGGCTGTCCATTAAGCTACACCTGCCAATATTTTAAAGGTATTTTTAAAATTGCCATAAAAGTTTGGTTGGATCTCTTCTCCAGAAGTGAGAGCATTTAAATCATTTGTGTCAGTGTTGTTAATAATAGTCTGGGCTGTCCATTAAGCTACACCTGCCAATATTTTAAAGTTATTTTTGACACTAATTTTGAAGGGAAGAAGGGAGTTCATAAAAATGCATTTTGTTCTCTACAAGCCAAAAACAGCACCTCTCATTATACTGCAGACTCTCTCTTTACATAACAATCACACGCTCTTGACAAGCAAAAAACCCACTTGTTTTTATCAAATGGGATACATGTTTAAATGGATAGTTTTTTCTATTAAAGAAAGATATTTGAGTCTTTGAACTATATTCTTAACTACTACTTTTAAATAGTATTGTTAACTGAATACTTTTACTGAAATAGTATGATGGCCAGATTGACTCTAAAATGGTAAAGATCCAGCAATAAAAATGAAGTCAGAGAAAGATAAATGTCCATGCAATATCAGGTCCCATTTAATAATCCATCTTTGATTACAGAAGACTGCACCTTTCAGAGGAAGAAGGAAGAAGTCCTACCTATAAAAATGAGGAAGATCTACTTCCAGTATTTCTGGTAGTTTTGTAATCAAAATGGGACGGATTCTACCTTTTTTTTAAAAAAAGAAATACCATCAGTCTACAGTATCAGTGTGGATCCTCATCTAAATAAACAATCAAGATCAGCAAGATTTGAGGCAACAAGTTCCCAACAAATTGCATACCCTTCTGTGTCTAAATTTACTTTGTAAATCTAGCTGCCTAACAGGCTCATTGATTAAACTGTCTATTCCTACCTATTGAGAAAAGGGCATCTATACTTTTCATCCTTAATGTTTGTTACAAAAAGCAGAATAATATGTCCAATCTCACATTTTTATGCAGCAGTTACAGTCACTCTTCAAAGCTTTTCTCTTCTTTTCAGAAGTGAATTCAAAAATTGTATAATTGTTCTAGGTCTGCTCTTCCTCCAGTCCCTATATTCTTTAACCATCTTCATTCTCTCCATTGCACCACAGTGTCCAACTGTCTTTTCAGCAGCAGTTTTCTCTCTGGTGATGCATACCATTAGCCTAGAAACTATCCCTCAGTGGAAAGCTTGTTTTTCCCTCCAGGAATACCACACTATTATATTGCAATGGATAGTATTAGCCACTGGAAGCACAGTAAGGCTGCATAGTCCCTTGTCCTGGCTCCCTGAAGAGCTCAGAGGCAGGAACTGTTCCTGAGGTTCTCACCAGACAGTTGGCTGATCTCCAAAATTGATCGATGAACCTCTTGTACAACAAATTGGAAAAGTCCCCCATGTTAGCCCAGGCATTCTTGTGCTGACATTAATCTCACATGGTCTCTATTCACCTCAAAAGCAACAGAGAGCTCCAGCTTGCTTTCTCTTACAGTCCTGCTCCCCAGAGTGCTGCAAGCACCCTACCTTCCCACTGGTTCCTGCTCTTCCTTCTGAGCCAACATCACTGGGGGCAAACTTTGGTGAAGCAGTCAAGAGCTATAATTGCTCAGGCACAGCATGAGCAAGCACTATACACTGAGAGATGCCTAACCACCTCAGAGCCATAAAATCTTTCCATACCATTTGCCATGAAGAAAGCAATGTATTTCTTCTTTGCATTTAATATGGCAGTGATGAGAAAATTAAAAAGGCATAAAGCTTTTGCTTCCTTTCTTATTGACCTCCCTATCTCCACACAGGTCCACTGGCTGTGACACTTTGTTAGAGATTGTAAGGGAATTAGCATAGGACAGAAAATGAGGGGGTCTATGGCTCAAGCTCTATAATAAAGAAGACTCTCCACTCCAGTCACTAGTCAAAGGTGGGGCGGGGAAAAAAGTCAGTTTAGTTGAAGAAAAATTTTCATCTATCCAAACAAATCTGGCTGGTATCCTCAAATAAAAATAATAGCTGGAGTGATGCAGTTACAAATTGCTCAGAAAGTTGGACTGAAACCAAACTACCAAATTCCCAGAGTGCCTCACAGACTGCCCTGCAGAAAATCTTCAGGAAAATCATTCAGAAATGGAGTGGATTATACTCCATCAATTCAGAATACATGGTCAGTCTTTTATTTCAATTATTCTGTCTCAGAAAGCTTTACGATTTTTCCCCACAGCTGAAGTTATGACCTTTCTAGCAGAAGTGAAGGGCTGCAGATCAGTAACTTTTAGACAGAATCACAGCATTTCAATATGTTATGTCCAGCTTCCCCCCTGGTCTGAGCCTGTCCCCTGTCCCACTCCCCCTCCCCACAAAAAAAAAACCCAAACTGAAACAAACCCACAACTCCAATCACTCTTGCACTCCTTTAAGAACTTTTACAAGCAGCAAATACATTTTTACTGGTGTGGCAGACTCTGCAAGACCTGGCCACTGTCAAGCCTTGTGATCCTAGTGTCAATCCTTTGTTTTGCCTCACCCTTCACAGACACTGAGCATGCTCACCTTCCAATTTTATATAGACTGAGCAAGTTCAATAGTTCATACTATTAAGTCTCTGAAAAAGCTGCAGTTCCATAATCTCACCAGCTTCCTACACAGAAAAACCCTGGGAGTCATTTATCATCCAAAACCACCTCTGCAGCTATGTGATGCTCCATTCACTAGAAAGAATAATCACCTGGAATATGAAGTAAAGCTGCTATATAGGTTATTTTCAGACTACAGAAGTTACAGAAAATTGATTTGAGACCACTAGGATATTTAAACCTCATGCAAAACCACATTATTTTCACAACTATTACTTTGAAATGAAATTTTCATGCAATGTCTAGAGCTGAGGTTTTTCTAACAGCTTGTCTTGCAAGAGAAGAGGATAATCTCTCCCTGCAGGAGGGAATTACCAACAGTGTTCCATACATTGGCTAGAGCAGATTGAAAGGAACAGACAACCATCTCAAATATCACTAAACAGCCCAGGGCACAAAGTCCCTACAGGTACCAGCACAGGCTATGTCTTTCGGGATCAATGCCTCTGTGAAGCTGGAGTTCCTCTAGCTGTCCAATTTAAGTCTGATCTGTAGTAGCAGGGCATCCTTTGCTTCAGACAGAAATGAACCAAATACAAGGTTACAAGTGAAATAAACTGAAATCCAGACCACACTTACAGCAGCTTTTTAGTACTTTGGTTTTCCTAATCAGGAACCTGAAGACACCTGTCATGTGTCAGCTCAGAGAATTCAGCCTATTCAGCAACACCTTCCAAATGCCAACCCTAAAGAAACACTTTTTCTGGTCTCACCTTCATAAGTTTACTGTCCTTGCTCCATTTGTAACAAAATGTGGGAGGAAGAATTCACAGCTTTTCAAAGGTCACTGACTTTGGTGATCAAAGCATTTCCTTACCCATCTCACTTCCTTGGCAGCAAGTCTTGAGTTTACACCTTTAACTGGCTCCTACCTCTCAAGATAATAAGGTTCGAAATGTGTGTTCTGTTATGCAAAACATTGCAGAATCATATATATAAAATTCCACTGTTCAGTTTTTTCCTAAAAAAATTTGCTATTTTAAGATTCTTTTTTCTATCGAGACCAAAATAAACAACACATCTACAGTGCAGCTGAAACACTGTTTAGGTCAATCAGCTCACTCCTACCATTACACATGTATCCTTGCCATGACTGTCATGGGTTCCTTCATTAAATTATACAAGTGTCATAATGTCCTAAATATAGTAAATGTCCTTTTAACATCTAACTCACAAACATCAAATCAAACACACACCTTGGTGTGTAATGGGGAAGTAACTTTGCTTAAGGCATTTTTCCTTGGCTATAATGAGACAGGAGACTACCCTACAGACGCATGTAACCCTGATTGTGCAATTTATTGGATGTGATTTTCAGTCTCCCTTTTATGGCAATTATTATTCTGTGTTTCAGATCATTGACAATGACAAGCAGATATTTGTAGAACACAGGATTCTCCAACAAAGAGTTGACTAGTAAGAAAAGGGAAAGAAAAGCATGATGTAAACCAGTATTCAAATTAAATATGTTCTGCTTTCAAAGCTTCATCTAAACTTTTATTTGGCAAGTATTCTTGAAGGGGCATGGTCCAGATATTGACAAGCATGAAGTTAGTTTAGGTCAACTCCTGACAGATCACAGCTCAGGGTTATATTGGTATAAGCTGCTTTGCCTGTAATAAACAGAAGTGTATACCACTTTGCTCAAAACTTGAATCACCATGATCTAAAAAACTTTTATAATGTAACAATTTTATGTTAGCTATTGTATAGTTATGTCACATCCACCAGAATTGAAAAGTATCAGGCAGAAGATCATCAACAGGAACATATGGAGATTTTGTCTAAATTGGTTCTAGGCTTCAGAACTTCAGACTTCACTCAACTTCACACCAAGTAAAAATGATGGTATGACCAGAGTCTGGACAAATGTACCTGGTTTGCTCTGTTGTGCAAGTTAGTTTTCAACACTACTTTCAATATTTTTCTCCGTATTAGGAGAGACATTATTTGCTACCTAAGAAATTTGTAAGTTGTTCAGCTTCCTAGATCTACCTGTCCCAAGACAGTTTTTGGCACCATAGGCATAGAAGCTCAAATCCTGGAAAATCCTATAGTTGTCAGACTGTTTCATAATCACTAAATTTGACTTTTTCATCGTCCCCAAAGCCAAATTAAAAAAACAAAGCAATAATCTTTACTCTTCCTATGCAGAATCAAGGCCACAGACTTCTACCTATCTGTTATTTTGAGAAGTTGTGTTATTGTGACACTTTTTACCTAATTGAAAGTGTGGGGGGTTAAAAATTAAACTAATTCTGAGCCTCAGAACCGATGTTTATATTCTGTTGGGCCCAAACGAGGGTTTTCTTTTGCTTTTTCATTTATATGCTGTTAGAACTAGCTGGAACAACATCCCTCTGCTAAGCTTTGTACAAATACATAACAAGCAGAGCCTTGTAACAAGGACCTGATTGTCTGGTGCACAAGACAAAGGGCGGAGATGGGGGAAAAGGAGCTACATGAGTTTACAAATCATAAAGTCATAGAGTAGTTTGGGTTGGAAGAGTCCTTTGAAGGTCATCTAGTCCAACCCCCAACCTGAGATGGAAAAACTAAACCATAAAGAAACAGATAACCACATTCCAGTGTCTTCCACCCCTACTGTAAGAATTGTGCAAACATGTGGTAACCCCTTAAAAATCCATCTCCAAACAACTTGTCCCAGACCACTCAAGAAATCATTGAATGAACACAGGATGTGCAAGTGCCATGTGTAGAAAACTGTCACCAAGATCTGGGCGTTGAAAGTAACTGCATAAATATCACAAGAGCCCTTCTCCATCCCTAAGTGTTCACACCCTGAAAAGGCAATTAACTGGAGAGCGAGGGAGGTATTCATAACACCTCCTGAAAGCCTTTGACATTGCTAGGTTTGGCCTCTCTTTCCAGCCATAAGCAGAAATCACATATCAAAATCAGATACAAGTAAACTGTATATCACGTTGCAGAAAACTACTGATTATACACATACTTGCCTTACAGTGTTTTTTCTCTCACATGTTTTAATTTATCTGGTAAAACGATTTACTAGCAGCCAAATTTAGAAGTCTGATATCATTTATGATTTAAAAAAATTATTTACAATGAGGGAAAATGAACCTTTCCAATAAGTTCAGACTTCAAGCAAATTGTTCATTTCTCCTACCTTTTATTACATGAGATGAGGCAAAGTCTAGGGGAATTCTTACTTATCTGGGAGCATGTGGGTAGTGCATAAAATACCTTTTGCCTGTGTGTTTTGTGACTGGAATAGAATAATAACCAGTTAACATACACCAGGGAATTCCAAAGTGAAAAGGGCTCTCTTACATATTTTCCTGATTAGTAGCACTTTTCTGTTCAGCCATATTAGTATCCACCTGATGGTGCAAGCCAGGCAAGTAACTGTGGGTGGGATCCAGCTGGCAAAGCATAAGTACCTGTGCTGTGGCACACAAACAGGTAGCCCTGAGAGTTATTAAATGCACCTCTTGCTCTCCCCTGGTGAGATAAAGAAATTAAGTTATTTATGTTAGGATGATGCATGCATAAAGCACTTACATACCCCAGAGTTCAAACATTTCTGAGGGCTCCAAAAAAATGCAGTTATCTCATGGGGGAAGCAACACTAGCTTCCCACAGTCTCCTCAAAACTATATGGAGTTTAGCTTGGAGGCTTTTGAGCTTGGTTCAGTTAGTGGAACCCATGTCCTATGTATCATCTAGCTGTAGGTCTAGACAACTTTGCTCCTATTCATTTTGTCCTGTATATGGAAAGTGAGTGGCCTGGTTTGAGTTTAGCTTTCCTCTTCTCACCCCTTAAGACAGGTATTATGAACACTTCAATCAGAAGCCTCTTCTGCTGAGAACTTTTAAATGATTCCTTGGAAAACTAATGACATTTTAAAAATATGTTTGTTATGTTATTCATTTTGATGATGATTGTACACAACTTATTGGAAGCAAGTTAGCAGCTTCAGTGCAGAGCTGAAGAACTAGTGTCCACACTAAAGTTTTCAAATAAGAAGGGAAGGGATGGCATTACTCGCATTATTCATGTTCAAGGCACTATAATTTCACACAGTGCAACAGGTGACAATTAGTGCTGCAGGAATTAGAGCAGTACTATGAATAAATTGATAATTCTTGTCTCTCTGCTGTATCTCACCCATCCCACCTTTACAGAGATCCTGTTAAAGCTAGTGGATCAGAGAGAGTGAACTCAAAAAGGTTATAGTCACATCATAGCATTTTCTTCAGGGCTCAGAATAGGCATTGCATGAGATCATGTATGAATAAAAACAAACTACTTCAAAGTCTTGTCAGCCATCCCTCCCCCAAGTTATTTCTGACAATGTCATCTCCTTTTAATTACACATCTTAGTACATGTAGAAAAACAGTTTATTCTTCATGTAAATACATATTCAAAGTTCAGTCCCAGTTAGGATCATAGAACAAAAATTAGGCTGTATGATTTGCCACTGATGGATCACAAGCTTCGAGTCTACTGGTGAAACTTTTGAGGTTTTTTTACAGACGTAGGCTCAGGTGGGAACTTGAACAACTCCTTGTCAAGTTGTTACATGAATGTTTTGTGATACAGTCTATTCAGCCAGGGGGAAAGGAGCTGCTTGCTTTGGCATGATCACAAGATGACTGGTATAAAGGACAAGCAAGGCTCTTGGCAGTTCTTATTAGTATGTAAAGATGCAACCTGAAATAATATCATTATATCTAACTAGAGGTCAGTGCAGATTAAAGTATGAATCAATATGTTTTTGAATCAATTTAAACACTTGTGAACCCCCATTTAATGCAGGGAAATATTATATGCCTCCATGGAAACAGAGAAAGAGATTAAAGAATTAATTCAGAGCAAGCCTGGAATAGAAGCAGGGTCAAGTCTCCCAAGTTTTTTAAGTATTTAAAAAAGAGACAAGATCATGGGACATTGTGCTTGAGGCTAAGCCTGCTCTTGGGGATGTCATGTGACAGGGAGCCTGGCTGGCTGGCTGGCTACTCAGAAAGCAGCAGTCCTACGTCTCCTTTGCATCAACACTGGTGCTTGTCAGGTCTCACCAGGAGCTGGACCAGGCACAATGGCTCAGTGATCACCTGTGGTGGCCTGTGGGAAGTAATGGTAAGGTATGAGAAAAGGGACTACCCCATTCAGCAGCAGGTAGCCATTACACCATCTTAAAGGGAGTGCAAGAACTTATCCAGAACTTCTCCAGCGAAGACAGACTTCCCCTAATAATTCAAAAATATCCTTTCCCCCTTGAGAAAGCTAGAGAAAACAGCATCGTCTACTGTTTACATTTTGGACTCAAATAATTGTCATCTAGAGTCTCTTGTAAATACATATCCCATGCAGAAGACCTCAAAGACTCTCTTCTGGGCTGCCAGAATACTCACTGGGTTTCCAGAGCATTTTAGACTGCAGACTCATCCACACAGCAAGGGGAAGGTAGCATTTGGGGGTATGTATATAATGTAGCTTTCAGCTGAATAATCAGCCAACTTCTTCCTGAGCAGGCTGGCTTACAAGGTGAAGTTCAGTTGTGCAAGGAAAGGACTACTGTTCCAGAAATTTATCAATATATGCCTCCTATAAAATTCCAGTTACATCCAAGCCTAAAAGCTTAGCTCATCACCACAAGGACACCAAAGCAGAGTCCAAAACATCCCTTGCCATGAACAATAAAATTGTTTCAGTTTTCTGAAGTCTTCAGTGGTTCAAAGCCCTGATTCAGCTTCACCACTGCTCCTTGGTAGGCAAGTACTCCAGTGCCTCCAAGTATTGAAGGACACAATAGGTTCTTTGAGTAAAATCTGGAGGGTGGGAAGGGAGGGTTAGCAGAAAGTGCTATACAGTGTTTGCTCACAAACCAAAATTACTGAGATTATTAACACTAGGGCAGACTATGAAGAACTATGGGAAAGCCTAATAAATCAGACAGCATAAGATTAGGTTCGGAAAGCCGAATAAATCAGACAGCATAAGATTAGGTTTGCTCGATAAGAAGCTGTGTTTTCAGAGGAACAATTACTCATACATTACACTGATTTCTACTTTCAGAGGAACAATTTAAAATTACTCATACATTACACTGATTTCTAAACTGGTTGAAGTTTCTTTGGAAAAGTTTAAGCATGACCTTCAGCGGTTTAAAAAGGATGTGCAGAAAAGTAAAAAGGATACAGGTTTGTTCTGAGAAGTAGATGAAAATACAGTGAAATATCGCAGAGCCAACAGAGAGAATGTTTTCCCTGAGTATGTGGCATCAGCTTTACTCTGGAATTCAGTTTCTGAAAAACCCCCACACTATTTTCTCATGAAATTATGGAGTTGAAGGACATAAATTGAAAATGATTCAAGAAAGAGGGCTAGAGATGAGAGAAAAAGGTCTCCATAGAAGTTAGAAACATAAAAGGTAAAATTCAACTAAAAATTTGTATGGTAGGACCAGAGTATGGGCCATCAGTAAAGGGATATTGATAGTAGTTCTGTCAATTGAAATAGTTCTTTTTTATCCTTCCCATTCACATTTCATTTCCCATTGTGGGATCTGTGAGGCAATTTAGAATCCTATGCAGTAGGAAAAGGGATGGGAGAGCCTATAGTTCCAGACAGAGCTATGCTTATTCTTTTACAAATTTTGTTGCAAGTGTGCACCATGTTTGTGGTGTAGAAACTTGATGTACTACAGCTGCCACTACTGCAGAGTTCAGCTCTTCAGACAGGAGGACATCCTCTAGAGATCTTCAGATTAGGTTGACTAATTGGCTGTTCTTCCCATAGAAAGACAGTCTTTTGACTTTTACAGCAACTTGATGCATATTTCTGCACTGTATGTGGTTTTGGGGCTCATTCCACATATTTGTATTCATACTTTAGGGATGGACTTCCCTGCAGGGACTTATGCCAAAGTTTTCAGTAGCATCAACACATGCAGTTTCTCAAGGAGTTGAAGTTTATCTGTTGTGGAAAACAGAGAGGAATGGCATCCAACTTCAGAGATAATGAATTTCAAAGTTTTCTCTTTCCTTGGATACCGTTCACAAAAACCTCCTACAGATAGTCCACCAAACACAAATATTCCTGGGCCACAGTAGGGAAATCACTATGATAAAGTGCTAAATGAAGTTGAACAACAAAGTGTGTGATTGAATGCAATTAGTCATTCTCATAATAAGGGGAGAAAGAGGAGAAAGAGAGACAGCAAGACACTAAAACCAAACATTTAAATGTTCAATAAGCCCTCTATTGCAAGTCCGAAGAAAGGCAACAAAGCTGGTGAAAGGTCTGCAACACAGCAGCTGAAGGAGCAGCTGAAGGAGCAGGGGCTGGTTAGCCTGGAGAAAAGGAGGCTCAGGGGGAATCTTATCACTCTCTACAAATACATGAAAGTAGGTTGTAGGCAGGTGAGGGTTGGTCTCTTCTCCCAGGTAACAAGAGGACAAGAGGAAATGGCTTCAAGTTGCGTCAGGGGAGGTTTAGATTGGATATAAGGAAAATTTCTTCACAAAAAGGGGTTGTCAAGCATTGGAACTGGCTGCCCAGGGAAGTGGTGCAGTCACCATCCCATCCCAAGATGTGTAGATGTGGCTCTTAGGGACATGGTTTAGTGGTGGACGTGGCAGTGATGGGTTAATGGTTGGACTTTATGTGCTTAGAAGTCTTTTCCAACCTAAGCAATTCTTTGATTTCATGACTCTATATAATTAACCTGTTGAACGCATTCCCACAGGATATTGTTTTACTATGTAGTTTAGTGAATACAAATGTAGGCATTCCTTGTTTTTAATGTACCCAAGGCAAACACCATTCTCCAGCTCCGAGCATGAAAATAAACAGCTTGAACTTGTGTTGTTAAACCTGTTGTATATGTCCCACTCAACAGACACCATGCAACTGTTTTCAGTGTGTAAGTTCAGTGTTAGAGAATTTCATATTAACTACTGTCAAATACATGTGTTTGGGCTAGGGAAAGTGTTGCCAACATGGCTATTTGTGCCTCCCAAGATCTACCCAGTACAAATGATCCCCTCCCTACTTCCCTCCCTCTGTCACTTGCACAGGAGGATGCCTATTGCCCTTTCTTAATAAAGCCAGTCAAAAACTATTCCCAAGCTGTAAAAATTTTGATCTGTCTCCTGAAAAAAATAAATCCATATGAAAGAAGAGGTGTTATTAGCCGAGTGGTAATAACAGGTGGGAAAAGAACAACTGTTTCTTTCTTCTCTTTCATTTAAATGTTTCTATTTTTAAGTAGACCAGCCAGCTCTGCTTTTAGGTTTTTAGCCATAAAGGGTATTGGTTCAAGGTCTGTCAGCATGATAGGTCTTGCCTCCACGGAAGTCTTGCTTACATTTGGGCTGCCTTGTTCGCAGAGAGGATTGTTATGTGGTGTTCAACATCCTGATCCCCAGCTCACAAAGCCAGGGGCCACTCCAGCTGCTGCATACATGGAGTGTTTTAATTCATATAGTGCTTCAATAAAACCAAATCAATCAATCAACTAACAAAAAACCCAAACCCACACACACATGTGCGTGCACATACACAAACTAAAGCAGCTCATTTCACAGATGTGAAAAGACAGAGGATCCCAGCTTAATATTGATTGATTTAAAATTGTAAGAGGTTCACCATTATTTATGCTCTCAGAAAAAGCAATTGCCAGTACATAGCAAGCGTCTTTCTCCACGTATCCCAGATCACCCTAGGGTGCAATTCAAAATGTACATGAGTTCTGCACCTTCTCCAGAGGCACCTGGGACTAACAATGGCCAAAAAGATAGCATCAGACTCATGCGATACTATTAAAAAATTACTATGATATTTCAGATCTTTCAATGTATTTTAAACATAATAAGCAAAAGATACTTGAAAGAAAAAGAAAGTAAACTCACCATTCTGGAAACTAAAAGCTTTTTCCTAGATCCAAATTATATTTTCATTCAAGACATCAGCATTGTTGAAGGAGCACTAATTCTTGCTCCAGCTTTGAAAAACTCTGGCGTGCTCAGGGTTCAGGTAGGTGCTGGAGCACACCTGGTGAGCCTCTCTCTTCAGTATGCTGAGCAATGCCTGCTGGAATATGCAGTCTAGCAGGTACCTGGCACCACTTGTTCATACAGACAGGAGTGAGCGATGGGACTACATTACCCATAACTGCCTTCAGCTGGTTTATGATTACACCTGAAACCAGAAGAGGTGGTGTGGAAGTTTCGCCTTAGGGAGGAGAGATAGACACATGGAGGAGACGAGGAGGAAGCATGTGTTTCTTATGTACCACTGGAACAGACTCAGGGATTTCTGCTTTCACATGCCACGTTGCAGATATATTGAATTACTAGGAGGGGTACAGAGTGTCCTTCTGATAAAGGTCAACTTGGAAATAATTAGATTTACAAGCAATGAATACAGTGAACAAAATCGTGGGAACCTGTATGACCGGTTTAGGCATCTCTGTGTATGTGAGAGAATCAGACAACTGGGTATGAGGAAGCAAGTGAAGGAGGGGTGGTAATGGCCTAAAATATCTGCAGAGGAGGGAATGCAGAGACATTTGGAAGGGTGAGGAGGAAAGGGTTTTGTTTTTGCCACATAAGCTTGAGGAAATAGTAATTTTTTCCCATACATTATATTGCAGGTGTTTTCCTCAGTGATTTCAGCATTTTGTAGAATAAAGTTTCGAGGGACAAAGATTACAGCCACAGAGAGATAAGAAAAATGGTCTTTGTGCTGGCAAAGTCACAGGAAGTTGGAGAAGGGATAATTTGCCTATCCTGTTGCTATTTGCTACCCATGGTTTTGTGGCACTTAGGACTCACAGCTGAAATGCCCCTTAGATGAAAAGAGGCTTCACAGGCTTTCTAAGCCAGCCTCCAAAAAGATGCAGGATAAATCAAAGAAAGCATAAAAAAAATGGAGAAACGCAGAATCCAGATTGTTTATGGATGAGATAGTGTCAAAATTGGTGGGCAATTTCCATCAAATAAGCAACCTGCCAAAATAAGTGGCTTTGTTTGACCAGGGCTGGTAGCAAAGTGGGGTGAAACTCAGCAAATAGTTTCATCTGTTAAAAAATGAAGTTGAAATGGTGCCACCATCATTTCAACTAAATGGTCAATCCGTTACAGTAGCATTCAGTTCCTTTGGAGAATGGAACATGTTTTCTCCTCCCCACCCCCAAACCAGAAAAAAGCCTTTCCTACCTGACCATATGTATCAAAGATGAACAAAAATATGCACCATCTCCAAATGCTTTAAGCAACTAGATGGATTGTTGAGAGAGCCTTGTCCTGCTGTCAGAAGCAGGATGTTAGAGGAACACAGCAGGGTTATTCACTTTGTACTAAAACTACCTGTTACAGAAAAATTAAGTGATTTCTACTCTGACTGCTTCTCTAAAGGTGTAGTTTGGAAATTCAAGATCTGGAAATAGAAAATGTAGGACAGAAAAGTCCTGTCAGACCTCAGGAGGAGAAGGGAAACATTTCTAGAGACATTTAGTGGCTTTTTCAGAGCTATAAAGAAAGCAAGTATTTAATTTTTGTTATATGTTTCATTTTTTGTTTGGTGGTTTGTTGATTATTTTGTTTGCTTCTTTTTTGAGATAGGTACTGTCTATTATCTGTACCTAATACTAATGACAATGACACCCCAAACCAGTTGAAACTCACTGCTACATTAATATAATTTAATAATTAATTAAGATCTTGGTAACTTAAACTCTACATATCAATCTCTTTTCTGTCATCTCAGACCACTCCTTAAAATTTTAGACCACTCCTGTTTTGATAAGATACTCTTCCCTGACTTTGTTTCTCTGAATGGACCTTGACCTCATAACAGAAATGTTGGTTCCCAGTAGATGTAATTTCAGAGCCCTTGGAAAACAGGCCCTTGTAAAAAGTCCCTCTCCAGTTTTCTTTTAGACCCTGTTTAGTTACTAGAAAACTCTTACCTACAAAAGTGCCCAAGTATTAACATAGTTTATCTGGGGTTTGTCTACAAAGGTGACCAATTATTAGTTCCCATATGTTTATTAAAGTCTGCCACTTCTGTCTTTTGCATAATGAAATTTACCTTGAAGGCATCTAAACCAGATGTTTAAAAGACAGTTCTGCATACTGCGTTACCTCTACAGAAACAATTCTGACCAGTCAGCTTCCATTTCCAGACTCTGCTGAAACCCAGACTCTGCAACAGCTTTTCTTTGAACACTATTTTATGAGACACTGCAGTTTTCTGCAGTTTCACTCATTTTCAAAGCAAAGTCTTCCAGAAAGCAGATTTAGATTCTCAGGCCTTAGGAATGCTAAGTAGTATGTAGACAGTTAATAAGCAATTTTGGGTGTTTAATTAACCCCACTGTTTGTGTACAGGGGAAACCCACATGCTGTACACGTAGACAAAAGCAACACCAGATGCTCACAGGCTCACTTGGCAATGTATTTTTCACCTTGGTGTGTGTGTGTTTGCTAAGCTAAATCAACTTCTCAGATAGATTTCTGTGGTTGAAATCAATGGAATTTAGGAAGAAATATTTTGGGACAGAAGGGGGACCTATGAGATTAATTCTGAGATTAAAAGTTTGGAAGCTGAGAACTCAGGTATATGGGAAGCCCTGAATGAGAGCTGGACATGATGGATCAATAGACATGAGTGCAGCAACTGGTGTAGCAGGAGCAGAATTGCTGGTCTCCTGGGCACAAGCAATATCACAGGACACTTCACTTTGGAATTGGGTGAACGCCACCAAGCCACATCCTTTGGCTTTTGCAATCTTACTGGTAGTGGTGGCAGGATCCTGGAAAGCTTGGGAGTGTAAACAGTCACAACCTGGCTTGAGGTAGCATAACATGCATGAGAAGCAGCAGCCATGTCTTCACTTTTTGTTTGATTACAGTATGTGCTTTTCCCTTCACTGATTTTTTTCCCTTTTGTTTGTTTGTTTAAAAAGCTATCTATTTTGATGGCTAAACCTAGCAATGACTGCAGGGTCAAAGAGCTCACATAGGTTCTATGTGTAAGCATATTTTATTTACTTGTAACAGGTGGAATAGCTGGGGTAGAAAATGGCATATATTCTCAGACCTACATATCCTTCTGCTGCAGTTCTTGTCAGAACAATGGAAAATACCAGGCTTCAGTGTACAATACATATTGTTCTCATCCCATTTGTCTCAGTTGTTCCTAAAGCTCATGAGAAAACAAATATGACCCCCTTGCCCTTCAAACCATTAGTAGAGGGGCACCATTGACTTTAGGCTACATGACAGTTACCTATATAACTATTTCCAGTGCAGATTAGCTGTGGTCACTACACCATGGTTTATGTATGCACGTGGGAAAGGAAACAAAGGTACAATTTCAGGCCCCTCAGACATGGTCAAATATATTATTCTTTCCCTGCCTCTCCCCATGGAAGAAACACTTCCATGGCATCGAACATTCAGGCCAAAGATGTTTACACATGAGGTAACATCTTGGGTATACCTCCCAATGAAATAACAATTAATAACCAAGAGAAGTGTAGGGGTGAAAACTGTTTTTCTGACAGGTCTATGCTAGAAAATGTTTAATAGTATAGTTATGCTGGCAAAAGTACTTTTGTCTGTTTTTTCTGATTCCAGAATCAGTATAATCTATAGCAGCAAAAGCACTTCTGCCAGTTCTGTGTCACATTAGGGCTGTTGCCAGCATCAAACATTGCCAAAAATCACATTCTTAAGAGATATTACTTATAGTAACAAACGTTTCTAAAACAAAGCAGGCTTTACAAACACTCATGAATACTCCACCCAGGCAGGCAAACCCACTCTTCCTGATAAATAGTGAACCAAAGCAATCAGAAAGCTTTTACCCGGATTCTAAAGGGCAGGATACAGTTCTGGGCAATGTTAAACATCAGAAAAACAGCTCTCAAAGCATGTTACGTCCTCAGTGGGCTTTCTGTTAGACTTTAGTCAAGGTGAAGATTTGGGTTAAAAATATCTGTGGCATCGCATTTTAATAAATACATAGAACTTGTGGCAAGAGTGCCAGAGTATGGGAAACTACAGCCAAAGCACAAGTAAGTACTGAAACTGCTGAAGGCAACAGGCCAAACTGAAACAACACTGTGCAGCCTGGAATTTTGTCAGGAAGATGCTACATTGAGCAGCAGAAGCTATACCTGTACTTACTATACCTGCTTGTGCTCTGAAAAAAACACAGTTGAAACATTTCTCCATGGTACAATGGACCAAGAACTGAAATGTGGTTTTGTTTCTGGCTTTGGGGTTTTTTGGGTTTTGGGTTTTTTGTGGTTTTTTTTTAAAGAAAGAAAAAAGGGCGGAAAAAAAGAACACCCAGAAAGTCCTAGAGAAATCACAGGTGTTATGATTTTCATACATCAACAACTCAAGAAAAATAATTGTTTCCCCTAGTATTTATCTTAGTGAAGGAGTGAGTAAACCATGCCTTTGTGCTGATTGAACATAAAGTCATATTAAAAAGAGAGCATTTTCTTTTAATGAAGAGAAAACTTTAAAGATGATCATTCAATCAAAACATTAATATGAATATGTAGTGGGCAAGTTGGACTGAAGACTATCAGAGCAGGAACATTCCTGAATGGTGAGCATATGTTTGCCAAAAGCAACTCAGAGGAAGAGCTCTGAAACTGGTAGAGAAGGATCTCTTTCTCTGTTGAAATAGCAAGTGGGTTGGAACTTGTGCCCTAGGGAAAGTCTCATAAGATGTCTTTTGTACCATGAAAACATTTGCTTTCTTCTATAACTAAAGTTGTTTAGTTTGATTAGTTGCTAGATTACTTCAGCAAAGTGTGTTCATTAAAAAAATAAATAAAAAAACTAAACCATTTATTTTTGTGTTTCCATCGTTTTCACTGTTGCTAGCAAATTTCTCCCTCCCACAGCCAAATATGCTGCACTCTGCAGGGAAGGTTCACTTACTCCATTCTCACAAAGAAAAGGTACAAGGAGACCTCAAAAGAAGGCAAAAAAAAATTGGCTTGAGCATGCAGACCTGACACCTCAGTCAATAAAACACAGGCAAAGAACCCCATGGCTCAAGAAGTGTTTTGCAGAGACCAGTCCTGGAGAAGTCCTTGCAGCAAGGCCTCCAGGTCCGAAGTGGAAGCAGCAGTAGACAGCAGGGCCACAAGGCACTTCCTCCTGTGGCATTAGCCTGGGCAAAAGAATAACATCTTTCAGGTTAAGAAAACCCTGTTTTGGTCCTAGTTCCTAATTAAATCCTGCTTCACTTACATTGCCTGCCACCAAGGAAAATGTTCCATGTAACTGCAAAAAAAAATCTGCAGGCAAGAGGAGCAAAGCAAAAGAATGGGATCCAGGCCAAAAAGTTAATGTCTTAAAGAGTAATGAACTGTGAGGCAAGAAAAATACTGCTTCATCTCAGATTTTCTTATGTTGTGTTTCTGGAATTATTAGTGTGCTGTACTCAGCCACACTTGGGTAAAAAATCACTGATTTCTAGTTAAGAAGCAAATAAGATGTTGTTGTTGTTGTTGTTGTTTTTAGCCTGATTTCCTCAAGAAACAAGGTCTATACAATCATGCTGTGTCTGTCTAAGACTCCAGTTGATTCCCACCACTAGTTTGATAATCCATGAGTTTAACACAGGGACAGAAATCACAGATTGGGTAGAACGCTGTAAGTGTCATGAAAAGGCTCATCCAAGTCAAAAAGAAAGCTGAAAGTCTCTGTGAAGGAAAAGTTACTATATTATTAGACCTCAGAGAATCACACAGAAGACAATAAAAGAAAGAGGGACTGATATCAAAGCCCAAAATCCAGAGAAGGTTCCTTTTTTAAACAAGTAAAAATCCAGTTCAAAACAGAAAGTCATGAGAAATTCAGATCCAAAAGCCTCTCTTGCTCACAGGAAAACACAGACATCAAGAACCAGAATCTGATCTGACTGTAGATCCCAAGCAGCTCTGCTGAATTAAGCAGTAGGTGGCTAGCTTTGACCATATAGATTGTCAACATGGACCTGTTTTTCAGCAATGAGTATGTTAAGAACTTGAAAATCTGGCCACGGGTGCCTCGCTGGGAGTCAGGAGATACCAGATGCTCTTGAAAGACAAGCCTTTGTTTAGGTGCCTATATGGAAAGCAGGTGCTTCTGAAAATCAGATTTGAGGCACTAGGGTAAGACCTGAAAAATGCATTCTAGCACCATAACAAACTTAAAACTAACTGTGTCCATGTTAGATAGGGGTTGAAAACTGACATAAATAATAAGAGTTACATGTTCTTTATGCCACTTATAAGTATTTACTAGCTGGGGTTTCTTCTTTTTTGGAAGGGTTCAAAGACATTGTTTTGTGTTATATCTTCTTACCAACTTGAGTAATTATTTTCTAAATATTTATCAATTACAGCATCATTATAACTTTTACCTGTAAACCAACTATTCATCCCTTTAAGACAGATTGTATCTCCACTAATAAAGCTAATAAGCCCTGAAAGCCTGGGACCACCAATTCACTGTTTTCTTCATTGTAAAGTGAGAGTTAGTTTTGGGGTTTTATTCCTCCGGTTGAGAACATTTGTTTGGTTTAGTAGAAAATATTCTCCTGTTTTAAGTTCAATAATGCTTTAGTCTGTATTAATAATAAACCTAAACATGACTGATTTCCTGAACTGTGGTCTAAAACGTAGCTAAATAAGGAGTCAGCAGTGAAGGTGTGAATGGAACTAAAGGCCCATTTCTTGTCCCTTCTCATGATCACCTGGCCTCCTTAATCCAAATGCATGGTGCTGCTCACTGTGACATATCCTTGAAATGTGGTCTATGGCAATAAGCCACATGACTGCATATTTCTGCAATAACTGAAGCAATAGTCTAGGCTTACTACATTTTTGACCTGTCCTACCTGGTACTTTTAATACTTTAAGTATTCATTAGTCATATTTACTGTGTGGTATAGCAAATAAAGAAGTTCAAATGTTGCATACAATTAGAAATAGGAGTCAGGGTTTCAATAATGTCTGTAGGATGAAAAACAATTTTTCTTTACAACTATCATAGAATTGTATGAGGTACCTGAATTGATCACATTGTATTTGTCAATTACACATAATTTTTGAAGATAAAAAAGTACAGGTTTTGTTTGGTTGCATCTTTATTTTCTTTAGATAATTTGTTCATATTTATTTTTATAGTGACTCTAATTTAAAGTCTACTATGCCTTTGTCACATATTTGAGATACAGAACTGTGGATCTGAGCTCTTACTTTCTGTATACTCATTACCTGGAGAAAGACAGGTTCTTTCTCACCATCCGGTACATAAAGCAAAGGTAAAATCTTATAACAATGCAAAGAAAAAACCCACACTGCTGAGAAAGAAACTATTCAGCTCTATCATCACTCAGGTGTTCAATTAGGTTTCTGAGTCAGCAAAACATCAGCTAATCTTGTTGTTGTTGATGTAATTCTGATGCATATTTAACAATGTATTTTGTTGGTTTGCTCTTTAGGAATAGTATTATCATACTTACATTGCATATGTATATGTTTTTTTCTGAGACAGAATCTAAGCTCTGGAGTACACATCTCTCAGCTCCACAAGCAACCAGACACTGTCACCATCCTGATACTACTGTCTCACCTTTTAATAACTAAAATGCAATTTTCCAAAAGCTCTTCAAACACCCACCTGACTTGCAAAACACTATTTCTGGTACTGAAATCTTTCTCCTATAACAAGAAATTTTTGGTGCACTATGAGCACATCACAATTCTTCCGAATGCAGGCTGACCCCACTCCTTTCAGCAGAGGCCTGTCATTATCACCCTTACAAGTGAAAAACAGGACCTGGCTTTAATTATCAAGTGACCTCACGTGGCTAACCTGAAGCATACTTAATGGCCCAGGGGCCTTCCTAGACACTTTTCAACGTTGTCTGCTGAAGAGGAAGATCATTTCTGACTGCCTTAGGAGGAATAGGGCTGGAACCCAAGACTATTTCAGCTAAAAAGCCACTCCCAGACCTGACCAGCTCTGGGAAGAACTGCTGTTACCGCTGGGCCCATAGTACTTAAAAGAGAGTCTCTTATTCAGTAATACCATCAGTTGCCTCTGATTACCACAATGACTGTAATTAATGCCTACACCACCAGAGCAGTGTGTGCTGGTACAGCAGCCCTCCACCCACGGCTGGCACCCCCAGCCATTCCCTGCAGCATACGAGGCAGTGGCAACTGAGAACTCCCTGCAAGTACTGACAGTTCTTGCACTGAGGCTGCTAATGTGGGAATAATGGTAACACAGGATGATATTCTGACTTCACCTTCAGTTAGCATCATATTTCCCTTTAAGTTTTCTTTTTCAGGCTTTCAAAGGTTCCGACTAAAAAATGATTTGCCAGCTTAGAGAAAATCTGCAAGGTGCAATAAATAGTATGATTTAAGTAGAGTGTTTGCTGAGAATGCAGTTATAAAAAAGAAATAATGCCAGATCTTCAGCTGTTAGTAATCAGAACAACTCTGCTGAAGCAAAGGGAGCAATTCCAGTTTACATCTTCTGAGGACCTGATCCCTACCAAAGCTGTACACATGGAGCATCACTTCAGCACACTAGGTCCCTGGTAAATGAAAGCTGTGGAAATAGGAGCATATTTGGTTTAGAGGTCTTTGTGGGACCTGTTCTGGAAGGCAGGTCCCTGCAATGCACTAAATATTTTCAGCACTGACTGGCTTGAGGGAGTGCTCAGTGAAAAATCTTGCAAGGTTTGTTCCTCTTGCCTTCATTTCAAATGCAATGATTTATCTTTGTTGACACCTACATGAACAGATAAGATCAAATAATGAACTGCTTTAAACTTCTTCAAATGACATGGGTGGTTTCAGTAAACATTTTCCAGCAAAATAATACAACTGAAGCTTAACTTGGCATCTTCCAGTGTTGCACACAATTCTCTTTGGTTTTTAAATCCAATGCAGTGAGGAAGCTCTGATTACTCAGAGGCAATGAAATTGCAGTTCTGCTGATTGTGGTGTTAACAGCTGCGACTTTGATGACTTCAGACAACTTTGAGTTTAGACCAGCAGTGGCGCTGCATTGTGGCTGAAAGTTCAAGTAGGGACAGCAAATGGAAAGGGTAGTAAAGCCATCTCAAAACGGTAAAAAAAATAACAGTTGCATTTCAGTAAACACACACACCGAGGTTAATTGGTCTTAGTAAGATGGTTTTGAGTAACTAGATCACAGAGAATCTGTGAGGATTCCCTTTTGCATGCATTTCTTGCTGAAGGTGAAGTTCAAAGGCATACATAAATTGAACAGTGATGTGGGCACACTTAAGTAAAATTTCCAGACTATAGTAATGCAAATGCAAAAACACATAAGACGTGTTCATAAATACTTGCACATAGAAAACCCTACAGTTTTGCTTTTATATTATTAGCTACTCTTAACTTGGTTAGTTTACTGGCATTTTGGACTTAATTTCTATATAAAAAAAAATTTTTTTTGAATATGGGATCATTATCTCACTTTATTAATAGTGGGCAAATTTAGTCATAACAAAATATTATCCATTCAAACATTAATCTTTTAAATATGAGGGAAAAGAACAACTTACAAATGTCAAATAATTTCAGAGAGTAGTCTTCCTGATTAGTGCCTTGAAATGGATTCTTCAGCAACATCTGCAAGCTGTAAGTCATCATTTTTTTCCCCTCATAAACATGTAAAATCATATACAAGTTCAGTCATGATTGTTAAATTGTGGATCAAGCCACAGTTCGTTAT
This sequence comes from Acanthisitta chloris, assembly GCF_000695815.1. NCBI lineage: Eukaryota > Metazoa > Chordata > Aves > Passeriformes > Acanthisittidae > Acanthisitta > Acanthisitta chloris. Next base: position 49,988 of record NW_008668810.1, read on the forward strand.
AATGAAGAAAGTATTTAAATACGCCCACGAAGAGCATTCATTACCAGTGCCACTAGGCCCGTTGTTACAGCCTTCACTGCTTTTGAATACAGACACTGTTGCTGTTGGTTGAACAAACACATGTATTTCTGATCTGACTTTAACAATCTAGTTGTGACCTGACACTGTCTCACAATAGGTATGACCTGTCAGGCATCACACACTGAGCAGTTGAGGCTCATGTGTGTGACTCCAAGCTCCTGCTCCTCTGTAGTTTGGGCCATGTCTTACGCACTGACCATGCATTGCCTTCACTCTGGTTCTTTTATTGGTGTTTATCTGCTGACCAGCTGCAGCTAGAACATTTGGTTGCAGAGTAGTGGAGCGTGCTGGGTTGCCCTATGTGAAATTCATTTCTGTTAAGGTTATGTGAATGACCAGGTCTTATATAATTGGTGCCTCTTCTGTTCAAGTGCTAGACTTTGGGAAATGTTCTTAGGAGCCAAAGCAAAATGTCATAAAATACTTTGATGAATTTGAGTGTCTAGTTTTATCAGCCGCACTTTCCTTGGAACTACCCTCTTCCTTGGAATGTCAGGCACCTTCAGGAGTTCCTAACTTCACAACTTTTTGGTGGATTTGCCCTTGACAAATCATTCCTGCCAAAATGTCTAAGGCAGTTCAGAAATTACACCCTTCACAGATTTTTCTCCTTGCTTCTCTGCCAAGGATTCTGTAGCTAGAGCTCTTCTAGCATAACATATCAAGTGACTGCTCCTCAATGCATACATAATCTGAAACTGTAGTTTGAAAAATCTCCCACTGCAGCCCCATTCTGCCATTTGAACCACAAGGTGCTAAGCTTTGCTTGATATCTTATTTCTAGATTTCAGCAGTGTCAGTGGAGAGAAATAAGATTTGTCTTCTTTTACTGCAACTTGTGTTGGAAAGGAGGTCTACCCACTTTGGAATTTTTCCATATAACTGCTATGAAAGATGGTGATTTCTAAAAGTCACAGTACTTTGCTATCAGTTCAAACAATCATCTTAAATTCTCTTCGCATGTCTCCCAGTCTTCTTATTGTAGCATGTTCTAGTCAGTTCAGAAATTAAAAACAGTGCTTCTCCATACATATGCTATCCTTTTGGTAAAATTCCTTATGATGTCATCATGACTGTATTTTTTTATTTGGCCTGAAAAATAGCATCTCATTTGTGTCATTTGAATTACATTTTATAGTTTGGTAAGCAACTACAGGGTTATCACATACAAAAGCAGCATTATTTAAGTCTGAAGCCATGCCAAATTCCAAGCACAGGCATTGCAATGAGCAAACAGAACTCTAGTCATCTCCATTTTGCTATCTATGGTACTAAGCTCTCCATAGTATTGGAATCCTTACAGAAATTTCTATGACAATTGTTGAGCCTCAGGACTGAAAAAAATATTGTAACTTTATCACTACAACTTCTCCACATCAAGTAATCTTGTGGACTCTGTATGAACCTTTTGTCATTATCCATGTGTGCTTCAATAAAGTCAGTTGTATTTTCTTAGGGAAGTTTGCTCTATCATCAGCCACAATTGGATATCATTTACAAGAAGCCATTTCAAGAACAGCCTTCATAGACTTAAGATCCATGATGTCTGTTATCTCATTTTGAGTAACTGGAATTGTGCATTTGTTTTGACCCTTTGCCAGTTGCTGTAAAGGATCACATTGCTTGCAAAAAAGCAGTTGAAACAAGTTGTACTCAGCTTCTGAGAGGCAGGTATGTCTTCAGCTTATTCAGTACAGTATCTTGTGATGAAAATTTTTGTCTTACAGGGTGAGTAATATATAACTTAGAATTTTGTTATGATCTCCCTTTTTCCTTTTATTGCTTGTGCATACTGAAAACTTTCCAGGTCATTGGCATTCTTTTTGATTGCTTGAAGAGTAAAAGCTTTGGTGCCTCAAACTCTTTTTCTGATTAAGGGACCCTTGTTAAGTAAATGTTTCATCTGAGTAGTTAATCAGAAGTTATGCTCAATTAAAAGCTACATGACCACAGAAATGAAGCACATGGACTTCGAAATAGAAACCCTGAAAATATTCAGATTACAGTGAGAAGAGAAAGAGTTTCATTTCCCAGCGCTGTATGGAAGGAAAGGCTTTAGAGGCCCCTGATGAAATGTTTCAACTGTTTTCCTGGGATCAAGCACTTTTTTTTCATGTTTCAGGTGCTGATAAGTTTAGGCCATTACTGTATGAAGAAAAAAGGTTCTTATTTTGTTAGAAATATAATTCCATTTTTAATGACTGTTTAAGAAAATCACATTTTAAATATAGATCATTTTATCTTCAGAAAAGCATTATACTTTCTCATTATTTTGTTCAATCACTACTTATTACTTCTCTTATAATATGTAGGTCTCTTGACAAATGAAACTGTCTAGTTGAATTTGGATTTACTTGTTAACTGTTCATTATAAAGTAGTCTGAAATACAGCAAAATGTTGAAGGGAAAGTCAAAAGTTTAGGTTCAAACTTGACTACAGAAGAAGTACTTTATCCTGAGATAACTGGTTATAACCACTTTGTTAAAAAAGTACATTAGAGAAATGACAACCAAAAAACCCAAACCAAACCAACAAACAAAAAGTTCAAAACATTTCCAGCAAAACACTTTTTTCTTATAAAAAAAAAAAAAAGTCAGTGAACTTCATATTTTTTTCTTATAAAAAAAAAAAAGTCAGTGAACTTCATAAAAATACTTTCATTTAGGAATATTTCTAGTAGGAAAAAGTAATTAAGTAGAGATTTTTACTAAAATCTTTTGATCTCTTCTATTTAAGAATCATCCGAAAGTCACACACAGACTTTGCAAAGTGGTGCCAATTTTTTTATCATAATCTAACCTTACCTCAAGATCTACCTTTACCTCAGTGCCTCATATGAAGATCCCAAATGGCATAGGCCAAACTTTCCCTAAGTACCAGCCTTGCTGTAAATGCCACTTGCCCTTACTCCTTATCAGATTTTTGAAAAGCAGGAAACTAGGGTAATAGCTATGTCTGGTTAAAAAAAAAAATAAGGAAAAATAAATCCCTTACTGTTTATTTACTTTTGGACACATCCTGCCATATGCTTCAGGTTCATTTTCATGACAAAGAACAATATTACCAGAAGTGAAATATGTCTTTGTGGTTCTAACATCAGGAAAACACTGATGACTCAGGGCAATAGAAGTGAGATAGAAGTATACTACTGCCAGATAATAATTTCAACATAATTTCTTTTGTTTCTGAATACTTTGTTAGAGATAGAACACTATTTTACCAGATCAGAGGACTAATAAAAAGATTTCCAGTAAACAAACAGAAAAGAATTGTCCTTTCATCACCATTCCATCTCCATTCCAATCCAGTGGTTCTGGCAGGTAAAAAAGTCAGGTCTAAATAGAAAATCTGGTTACATCCATGAAGTATGAAAAGTATATTTTTCTCCCTGACCTTCTCCTTCCCCTTATGATTTCTTTTTAACTTATCCTTTCCTCAGTTAATGTTCACCATGAAGACCAGCAATAGTCCACATATAAAAGATTCCATAGGCTCAGGAGTCAATAGAGGTTTAGGGTTTGATTTTGAGCATTGGATGTTACTGCCATGTTTAGTAATAAAACCAATGCTCATTTCAGCATGCATAATGATGATTTTATGTATACCTTAACAATTTTCTTAATATGAAGAATTTTTTTATACTTGCTTTTTCTATGAATACTTTATTCCTTTTTTTCTATGAATACTTTATTCCAATTAGTCACTGGCTACTGAATTCACAGTGGTACTGATAGGTTTTACTATTAATTTACCCTTTGGGGCATTAAAGTTTTGAGCTATATATTTAACTTGAAATGTGTGTATGTAATTGAAGTGTGCATTTACACGCTTTGCAGATGACAGATTTTATTAAAAAAAAATGTTTAAATTCAATTTCTATAGTAACACACATTATTTTTAAAAACGGACCCTATTCTATAACAGCTATCATATGGAAAGTTGAATAAAAAATGTGAAGTGATTTTTATCCACACCAACTTTCATTCAGATGATTTCAATCAAGAGATTATTGAATGTGATCTGTATATAAACATTTGAAATCAGAGTTAACAGACAACTTGAAAACAAATAATCCTCTAACATCTTTTACAAACGTTTCCACTGATGAAACACCCATGAGTCATATTTTAAAAGCTTTGCAATAAAAAAGCTGCTATAACAGGGCTCCATTCCACACGCACACAGAAAAACGGCTGGAAACTCATATTAGTTTGATAGTGGAATAATTTTATTCCAGAACATGTTCTGTTGCCAGCTTCCCTTTTTTTTCCCTATGGAAACAGCAGATCTTTCCCCATGAAATACAAAGCTGGAAACACAGTGTACTCAATCACCAGAAAAGCATGTGCATTTTCATGAAGCCCCCTTATAACAGGACAATGCAATTAGAAATAGAAGTCTATTTTGCTTTTATTAATATTTCAGTCAATGGACTCATATTTTGAATGAAAATTTTATGCCTATTGTTAGATGTAGAATTAAATACTATTGATGAAGAAAACAGAAGTAAAAAGTTTATAAAGCATATTCTAAAAACCAGAATTTTCAACACCTAATGAAGCTTTGATTTAGTTTAAAATAAAATTCTTTAAAAGCTTAAGACTCTGGTTCACCAATTAATGTACTAAAAAAACATAGTCCATCTATCTCTGGCTTACATATTCCAACATAATTGTAGACACAAAATTAAGCAAGCAAATGTAAATCAGGCATGTTTGTGCATTCAAGCATTTTTTTCAGGAATGGAACTTTTTCAGAGTGCAGCGGAGATGCCGCACGCTACTGTTGCTTTCAGGTGATGACCTTCAGAGCACCAAGCAGTCCTGGAACCCTGCCTCCTTTGATAAATCCTGCAGTTTGCTCCACAGATCTGTATTACTGAGCTTCTATCAGAAATAGTGCCAACAGACAAGAGCCCAGAAAGTGAAGAAAGTATTCCATCAAAATATTTGCCTGGCATTTCTAAGAGAGCTGTGAGATAGTCCTGGGGTAGACCCATCCAAGTGCAATCGGTTTCAGAGAAATTATGTGGAATGTTTTATCTGGGAGGGCAGAAAAAATTACTGCAATAGTCCCTTCTACCTTTATGATCCATGAAAAATGAAGGATTCCATGAATTACAGAAGAGAATTTGAGACACAGATATGGCCAAGCCTGTGAAGAAAAGAATTTATAGAGCCAAAACTGGTCTAATATAGTACAGCAACAAAGAGCAGGCCAGGAATGGTTTGTAACACTGTGCTAACACAGATGAAGGGCTTGGGAGAAAAGATTGAAAGAAATCAGCCGTGGAATTTTTATTGGGATGAAAGATGTAGAAAGGCTTGGTAGGGCCATGTGATAATTTAAACTGAGTGAGATGCATCAAGAAAAGGCTTATTCTGGAGACTTCTTGTGATAACACACTTCATGCAGTGATTAATACTAAGACAGCTTTTTAACTTTTTTTCCTACTTAAAAAGACCTGAGGACCCACTTTCATAGAATCATAGAATCAGCTGGGTTGGTAAAGACCTCTAAGATCAAGTCCAACCCCACCATGGTTACTAGACCATGGCACTAAGTGCCACATCCAGTCTCATCTTGAAAATCTCCAGGGATGGTGAATTCACCACCTCCCCAGGCAGCCCATTCCAATGCCTGACTACTCTCTCTGTAAAAAATCTCTTCCTAATATCCAAACTAAACCTCCCCTGGCAGAGCTTGAGTCTGTGCCCTCTTGTCCTACTGCTAGATGCCTGGAGGAAGAGACAAACCCGCACCTGACTACAACCTCCTTT
>NW_008668811.1:0-10822 GCF_000695815.1 Acanthisitta chloris
CCACCCATCAAATCCATGTCTCTCCAATTTAGAGACAAGGTTGTCGTGGGGGACAGTGTCAAACACCTTGCATAAGTCCAAGTAGATGATGTCAGTTGCTCTGCCCCTATCTACATATTCTGTGGCCCCATCGTAGAAGACCACCAAATTTGTCAGGCGTGACTTGCCCCTGGTAAAACCATGTTGGTTATTACTGATCACCTCTTTGCTTTTCATGTGCCTCAGCATAGCTTCCAGGAGAATCTGCTCCACGAGGTTGCCAGGCACAGAGGTGAGACTGACTGGTCTATAGTTCCCTGGTTTTTCTGCACATCACTACAAGTCTTAGGAGTTGATGAGGGCTTTAGTTAGATTCTGGTGTCCATCTTGAGACTAGACCTGTGCTGGAAACCAGTTTGTGTTTGCATGTCAAGTCTATGCTGACAATTCCCCAGCCACTCCCTGTTCCTGCTTTTCAGCATTTGAGTGATCAACGCAATGGTTGTGAAGGAACACAAATGAAAATGAGGAAATGTTCTTTGTGTCTCTGGTACCTTGTAGCTACAAAAGTCCTGGGTTTCTCTGTTGGCTACTGTTAACTAAAAAATTGGATTTTTTGACTTCATTGGCCATGTATTAACAGATTGTGAAATACACATGCAGATCACATCACTGTTAATGATACTAAATATTTCTGTAGATTTGCAAGGTCATCTTGACTACGTGATACCAATTCCATATGCTTTTCAATGACAAACTGTCCTTAAATTGTAAATTGATACATGTGAATATGTCACATTATCAAGCTTACTAAATTTCAGAATATTTTAATTTCTTAACTAGACCTATGAGGTCATTTTGATTCAGCAACTCGGTATTGTTTGCTGTCAGTAAATGATGTATTTGCAGAGTGCTGAAACACGAAGCAGTGCATGGCTTGGAATTTGCTTCTTGGTCAGTCTGATCAGTGCATTTCCAGTTCACTGTTGTAGGGATCGAATTTCTTCTTACTCCTTCATCAGTATTGACACACAGATTTCTCTTTGGTTGACTCCAGGTTATTCTTTGTTGTTAATGATCTAGTGGAAGAAGCAGAATGCAAATAATGCAGCTTATTTATGTTGCAATTTTGAATCTTTCTAGAAAGCATCAAGTTACAATTTGTAGTTTACAAGTGATGTACCTCTTGAAATTTTTACATTATGGAGAGCTGCTATCAAGCGTTTTCTCCATAGTAGTTGGTCTGCTCTCTTTGAAGCATTTCCATCCTTTGGATGACAGAATGGCTTTGTAAGAGAGTAATTTTCTATTGACTTTCTTATTTATTCATTCCATTCACTCCATTCTGCCCCCCCCGAATCTAATTCTAGTTACAGGGATCATGGCACCATCTTTAATCTTCCTAGTCTAGTTTTGGAGATGACCTTAATTCTCTGTCTCCAAAAATGAAATGGGGAAAAAATAGCCAAGTATTTTAATGATTTCAGGAAAACATGAATGTATGTTTTTATATTGTGTTTGTATTTGTACGTATACAAACTTTATTTTAAAAGTCTCCCATAGATTTACGAGGACTAGTTTAACAAACAGGACAACTTACTTAATCTTAGGCCACTGAATCCAGTCTCTTGCTTCTGGTTGCAGGCAACTTGGCAATCAGCAATTTATTTGTAAGTGGATACAGTACTGGATTTTCTCCCACACAATGCAAGCCTTTTTCCTCTTCTTCTAGTGAACATCAGAATTAAGTCCAAAACCTGCCAAAACTTCGTTTTCATGGTTTGGCTTGTACAAATATCTAAGAGGATAAAAGAAGATGGTCCTGGTATCATTTAAAATATTTAATCAAAGTTGTTTGTGTCGTGGCTGGTGATGGCACTGTTACAATATATTTTATTTATAAAACAAACTGTGTCATTGATGTTAAAGAAAAATGTAGGTATCAAATATTTTTTGTAGTTTGCATGCTTATAGGTTACCTGTTAAAAATTGGGAACTAAACGCAATATTGAGCCCCTTTATTTATTTAAAGACTGCTATTGTGTCTCTCCAGAGTCTTCTCTTCTCCAGGCTGGGCAATCCCAACACTCTCAGCCTGTCTTTGTAGGAGAAGTACTCCAGCTCTGTGACCTGTTTTTGTGTCCCTTCTCTGGACCCACTTCAAGGTGTCCAGGTTTTCCAGGTGCTGGTGGCACTGGATGTGGTACTTCAGGTGGTGGGTGTCTCCCTAGAGCTGGGAAGAATCACCTCCCTCGCCCTACTGGTCACTGTTCTTTTGATGTAGTTCAGGACATAATTAGCTTTCTGGGCTGCAAGCACACATTGCCAGTTTATGTACAATCTTTTTGTCCACCACTATCCCCTAGTCAATTTCTGCAGGGCTACTCTGTCCATTAATTTCCCTAGTCTGTATTGATGGTGGTGGTTGCCCTTTCCCAGGTGTAGGACATGGCACTTGGCCTTGTTGAACTAGCTGGAGTTCACATGGTCATACTCTGTGAGTCTTGCCACGTCTCTCTGGGTGGCATCCTGTCACTCCAGTGTGTTGACTGCACCACTCAACTTAGTGTACTGCATCCTACTGTCTGTAGTGTTCGGAACAACTGTAGTCTCTTGGAACTTAGTAAGCCTTCCCTGCGCATCTCATTTCTAGTAATACAACTTGGGACTACCATAGACATTTGTTTGATGTCTGAGTGATTAGTGTGGTATTTTGGGAAATTCTTCAACACACAAATTATCATTACTCTTTTTGGCAGCATGCTGCTCAGTGAGATTGAGTGGTTTTATCATTGTGGAAGGCTGTGGTAACTTTGAGGCGGTAGTAGTCTGGGCAATATATCTATCTTTAGCATTTTATCGTGCTAGTGTTAGTTTGTTTTAAAAAAAATAAAATATGGAAGAGGTGTCCACACTTGGAGAAAAGGAAAAATCTGATCAATATGAGTTTATATGAACTTCATGCTGTTCGGTGTGGAATGGAATTATTAGACAATAAAAGGAGAGGGCAGATACTAAACGGAAATGCAAAATGCCCGAAGAAACATTTTCTTTGCAAATGTGACAAAATTATTCTTGGCATTTTTGGGTCAGGCTGATGTTTAGGTTGTTACTGTGATAGAAATTTATGTAATTATCTGCTCCTTTAATGCAGAGACTTTATCTTGAAGCTATGGATCATAGGATCTGAAGCAGCAGATCATAGGATCTGTATGAATCTGTGCATTTGTACAGATCATGTACAACTCTATCTAAAGGATATGTAAATAGCAACATTTAGGTATGACTGTTCAGTGCTTTTTCTTTTCTTTCTTGAAGCTCACATGGTTGATACTGGAATAAAAATGTATTTTATAAAGTGACTCTAATATTATTTATTGTTGATAAAAGAAATACTTCCTGAGCCAGAATTTTACAGAGATAGGAAACTGACTGTTGCAGCATATCAGAATGTTAGATGTTCTCTTTTTGACATCACTTCAGAATGCAGGATGGCCATTATGCATGACCTATGCAAATGCCTTAATTTTTGTAAATCTGTGTTTTGGAGTAGTTTTAGGCAACATTGCCTCGTGACAGCTCTCTCAGGCTCTGCCTGAGGTCTTTAGCATACATTTGGCTTGTTTTATCTCTTCCTAGCAAGTCTTTGAAGCTTGCTTTTACATAGATATATTGAGATCAAATATTCTTAATTTTGTCTTAATGCAAGTTTGGGGTGGCTGATAACCAGAGATGGAGTAAGACTTTAAATACCAATTAAAGCTGACCATATCGCAACTTCTTGGAAGTATTTTGTTAGCATCTAATACTGGTTCTGTTTGCAGTTCTCTGCGTTGTGTATTTCGCTTACATAGCTCTAGTCTTCTGAATTAGCTTTTTATATGGTACCATGTTCTAATGCTAGGGAAGTGCACAAAAGTACCCTGAGCCAATATTGGTTCCATGTCTGAGAATGTGAAATTTGCAGACTCTTTTGAATGTTGCCTAATGTAATATAGCAAGAATTTTGATGATTATCTGATTTAAACTGAGAAAAGCTACTACTCTCAGTAGTTCATCACAATTTAGTGAGTAAGGAAAGATTTGTGTTTTTATTATGCACAACACTTCCTTCAGGGTTTTTGCTAGGTGTTATTTTTTGTTATTAAAAAGAAATACGGATATGAGTTTCAAATTTATCTACAAGGAGGATTGAAAGCAGAATCAGCCATTTGCATTTTGTTCTTGTTTGTTCAATAGGTTGTTTCTTCTGTATGTGTTTATGTACATATAAATGTAAATTGCTTTAGATTGCAGCCTCTTACGGAAGGGTGATTTGTATCTTTGAGCCAGTTAACCTCTTGAAGCAGAGCAACAGTCATCATAATGTAAGTATTTCATCACTCCTTAATTTATTTGAGCAGTTACAAAGCCTGACTTATTTTTCTGGTTTGCTTTAAAGTTGAAAGCTTTTTTTATGTCTTCTTTCCATTCTGGAATAAAATTGAGACAAGATGGTCCTTGGAAGTAAAAATGGTGGGCTAAAGACAGAGATCTGTTGTTTGGAGTAGTTGTAAGAAAGATAGGTTTTACTGTATTATCTCATATTACTTATTTAAGTAACCCTATGTTTCATAATGGAAATATTCCAGAACCCAAGAAGACCCCATTCTGTGGAGTATAGCCACTACAATAGGAATTCTTTTTTGAACAATCCTGTGTACCTTTTATGTTTTGATGTGTTTTAGAATTCTTATTTTAACTTTCGCTTATGAAACTGTGTGCTCTGGGCCAAACCTTTAATAGTTTCAAAAAGTCTATGGCTTTATTAGAATATCTGACTGAATGCTTGTACTTCGGTGTTAAAATGGTTATAAGATCAATATTTATTCTCTTAGGGCTTAATTTTGGTGACATTGGTTTAGTGATTAACATCCAGAATACAAGTATCTGAATAATAATATGATTTAGAACAAGTTATTTAACCATGCTTCTTACATGAGGACGATTACTTTTATAATTAGAAGCATTAGATTCTAATTAATGTCTGTTTGATGATATGAGAACTTTGACAACAATTGCTCAGGGAACTTCTGTCTCCGACTTCAGAGTTTGGTCTCTCCATTTGTATTAACAAATTGTTTATATGGTCATCAGGTGGATTCCCCTTTTTGTGCTAACCAACTCAGTCATATGATTGTCCATGTATCTGTAAACTTGTGGTATTAAATACTAATTAAGTAGCTGGTAGTGAATATACACATATATGAAATAATTTACATCACTGGAAAGCAGTGAAATAAAATAATGGTAATGTGTGAGTTTCTATACTCATGTGAATATTTTAGAATCATAGAATCGTGGAATCACCCAGGTTGGAAGAGACTTCAAAGATGGAGTCCAACCCTCCTGTGGTTGCTAGACTATGGCACTAAGTGCCACATCCAGTCTTGTCTTGAAAACCCCCAGGGATGATGAATCCACCTCCTCCCCAGACAGCCCATTCCAATACCTGACTGCTCTCTCTGTAAAAAATCTCTTGCTAATATCCAACCTAAACCTCCCCTGCCAGAGCTTGAGTCTGTGCCCTCTTGTCCTCCTGCTTGTTGCCTGTGAGAAGAGACCAACCCCAACCTGACTACAACCTCCTTTCAGGTACTTGTAGAGGGTGATAAGGTCTCCCCTGAGCCTTCTCTTCTCCAGGCTAAACAATCCCAACTCCTTTAGCTTCTCCTCATGGCACTTGTGCTCGAGTCCCTTCACCAGCCTCGTTGCTCTTCCTTAGAAGTAGTGTTCTCTTTATTGGCCATTGGATCCATTGAATCCATTCTGGGTGTTTTTCTATACTGATAAATAGTATGCTTAGCTTGAAACTTTGAAGCTAGCATAGCAGTAAGCAGTAGAGGAAGCACTCACCACCTGTGATTTGCTTATAATATTGATAATTGAAATATTCTATTACTTCATTCTTTCAGTTAACTATCCAATGATTTTAAGCATACTGGTACAGGTTGCTGTAAGGTTGTCTCTGTCTTTCATGTTTTCTACCAAACTCCTGAAAGCTTTGAGTTGTCACATTTTAACTTTCACATCTATTTGATGTGATATTTTTGGAGTGGGGGATGGTTGCTTTGCTTTCAAAAAGTCAGTGAATTAAGAGAAACACTTCTTAGCTCTTAATGTCATCTCCTGTAATATTTTCAGTTTCTTTTATAATTCAAAGCATCAAACCTTTACAGTCTATTATGGAAACAGACCAGGTACATATTTTGTGAGTTTAATCATCAATTTATTCCAGTGAGTGGTCAGTGGTGACACAAAAACTGAAGAAAATTGACTGTCCTGTTATATGTTAAAAAGCAGGAGGGAAGGGAAAGTAGGAGGTATCCTTTAGTTATCTTAACCTTATTGAAATCCTTTAATTCAACAATGGTATGGATACCAAATACCATGTGAATTTAATGCATTTAATTTTTGATGTATCTTTCCTTTGTTCCAAAAGTAAAATGATGCTTCTCTTTGAAAATATCTCAGATTCTGATGATGATTTTATGTACTGTATTTTTTTCAATCTGTATTTGTAAAATGAGAAATCGGAAACTTCTATATGTATGGTCATATTAGTGAACAGTTGTTCTGTTTGAAAGTTAGAATGAATCAATTTTTATTATTGGATAAACAGTAACTTACTTTAAATGTCCTTCATAACAGTGAATGCACTGAAAATAGACAATTTCTGTTATGGAAAGAGAAGGGAGGAGAAGGAAGTGTTTTCATGCTAATGTTTGTAAATGCTTAAAATTTCAGGTGTTACATTGTCAGTGGCAGAAGAATGCTCAAATCTTACTGGAAGCCATAGCACATAACCTAACATGGGATCCCACAGGTAAGAACAGAGTAAAAGAAACACCTATCTATTTGATATCACAACTAATTTTTTATTTGAATTTTACCATTCTTTGAGGACAAGAAAAAGGTTTTTGCTTTGTCCTAGCATGATAGAGAACACCAAAGTGGAGCAAAACCTATCTTTTGTCACTTATTATAGGATAACCAAAATTTTTATGAGAATATTATGATCTCAGTGGATCCTAATGTTTATAAACATGGCTTAAATGGTAAATATTTGTGGAGAAAGAGGGATGTCTGGAGGCAATCTAGGTGTTTCTTTTGGAGAATAACTAAAATTTGGTTAATTTTAACAGTTTGAACTGTAGATGTAAAAAAAAAAACTTAGAAAAGGTGCTATCTGCCATACTTTGTTCTGCAGTTTCAGCTTTGCAAAAGTTTTTTTTCCCCCTCTTTCTTTGCAGAAGTCTGTGTTTTGTGGTTAGATTTTTACAAATATTTGTTTTAGGTACTCGCCTTTTGACTGGTTCCAATTGTCTTCAACTTTGGTCCAGTGTTCGTTTGGAAAATCCTTCTGACAATACTGAGAAAACAACATATGTTGGACTCGGAGAATGGAGGTGTATCTGGCAATGCAAGTAAGAAAAGCATTTAAAGACAAGTAGCTCTTTTTTCCTTGCTGATTCATACCTTTCAGATAAGGTACTTAATGTAGGTCGGTGAAATCCTATTGCATACTGTTAATTGATAAATGTTATTGATATGTGATAAACTTGAATTATATTTCCCTTGATAACATGACATTTCTTTCTTCTTATGAGATCGATTGTAATTGGCTTTGTAGTAGTTCATGTTCTTAACTGTTTTTCAGTTATATTGAACACTAGTAAAATGCTGAGGCAAGGCTACTGTTGAAATTGTTGCAGTAGACATGGTTCATGGTACAAGAAGTAAGGTGAAAGCTGCATAATTGAAAATGATTGTGCTTGAGATACTGATTAAAATAAGCTTCCTCCTGTGTTCAGTGTACTCCAGCTTTCTTTCCTTCTCACACATCTCTCCCCTTTCACACTTTTACTTATTCTGTGTTTATTCTGCATATTTGAACAGCCATGCAAAGGCGGATATGTTCTGCTTTATGATGTCTGTGAATGCTCTTCTTGTATTCATACTCATTTTAATATTTGTGGCTGTGTATTGGTACATTCAGACAAGTTTCAGTTTAGTGCTTCAGTATATAAGAGAAGTTAAATCAAGTCCTTCCTGCCATAGGAAGACTTTTCTAATACACTGGGTGCAGTACTCACTTGGGACCAGTGTGCCATATGTCAGTCTCCTAAAGAAGTTTCCCTGAAGTGGGAAGGGAGGGACCCACCTGAAGTTATTCTTTATGAAATGTTTAGCACTGCTTGGGTAGTTCTCTGGATGTACCAGAAAAAAGTCTGATTTTTAATCCTTCAGTTATTCCTTTTTCTCTGTGCTTGAACTTTTATCAACAATATGTTTAAAATCCCAAGAGCATTCAAATGACAACTGAAATTTTTTTCTTTGCATAGAATGTACTTTCTGAATACAGGAAGTTGAGTGTTGCACATTGTAGCGCCCTCAGCTACAGAATTTTGGTTTTCGGGTTTTCTTGTGTGACCTAACCATGTGTTGCAGGTGTGTCCTAGTCCTGTTGGACTTGGTTAAAACTCAGCTGTTTCATACAGTACAATAGCTACTTGTATAAAGAATTGAGTAACTTATGAGTTCAAGGGGAAAAAACTGTTACAGAATTCTAAAAAATAAATTCTTAAAATTCATTTTTCTGTTTCTAAATCTGTTTATTTCACAGAACTGCGTCTCAAGTTTGTTTAATGAAATTCTCACCAGATGGGGAGTTTTTTGCTACTGCTGGCAAGGTAAGCATTTTTTTTCTAATAGTTTTGTACTAATTCAGTTATGGTATAAAACCAAAGAAACAGAAACCCATGGGAATGGGTGGATGAGATCATCTGTGGATGAGATCACTGCTGGATATCCTTCTAGTGAGGAAATACATTCAGTATTTCACTATTATTATGACATGTTTAAAATAGCTTTTTGATATGTTTTTGTGTATGCCTATTTGTGTACATAGAGGAGGATTCACAGTCACTGCTTTCAGATTACTGTTTTAAAAGAAGTACCTGAAAACTTAACAGTTCTCAACGGTTTTCACACTGATTAATAGAGGCAGGTGGTCATGCTACCAGCTAAAGAATCTAGCAGAGGCTGCAGAGTTATTAGAAAAGAAACAAAATGCTGGTATGTAAGGTTAATTGAGACGATGCAATTGCTGAGATTAGTTAAAATCTGCTTTGTGTCACAAAATCCTGAGCAGTAGTAACCTGACAAAATGAGTTTCAGGTTGAAGAATGAAAGACAGTTGTGCAATTTGCTTTAGTCGGTCTTGGAAACATGAATGAAAAAATAATGTGATTAGAGCAGTGCTTGATGTAGTAATAGAGTATGGAACTTTGCTGTTTGGATTATAATGTCCCTTAATATGTGCTTGAAAATCAAAGATGCAACAGTGGTTCAGTCTGCAAATTAATCTTGCTTTTGAAAGGTAGTTGTAATGCATAGTTTCCTGATTCAGTTTCGTGCATCATGAACAGATGAGTAATACGCTTATTGGTTAGTGGTAGGTGTTTGTTTTTTCCTTTAAAGAGTGCCATTTCAGGTCATTACGCTTGCTAGGACGACTAATTTTTAGTGCATTTGCTATTTTTAAAGAAGAGATAAAGATGTAACAAATCTGTAAAATAGCATAGACGTTTTTTTCCAGGGAATCTATATTCCAGTTGACTAGTTTCCAAAATACGAAGTGAAATACTAGATTTTTCTTGATAATTAAGTGTATTCTGTATTATAATAAAGCAACAGCTTCTCATGCTCCATTTCTTAGTTGCTTATTTGGATATCATTTTGCTTACTCTATGTTCTGTGATGTCTTTAGCCATTTACTGATGGAAAGGAGAGCCATTCCTGCCATGTTTCAGATAACTATTGCTTATAACATTTTTTGAGTACATGTTTTATTTTTAAAACGGTGTTTTGTTATTGTCAGCAGTGTATACTATATGTATTTCACTTTTTTTGATTGGCAGGAGGTAATATTTGTTTTCTAAGTCAAGTTTTAGTGGATTGAAATGTTATAATTTGGAGTTGTGGAAAAATGAATTAATCTGCAAATAGCTTCTTGCAGAATTTTTTACTAGGATGTCTTATGTCCTCTTGTGTTACCTTGCATTCTAAACTCGTGAAAAGCAAAATTACTGAATAAATAAGAAAAATACGTAAGTAGGAAAATGAATAACTTACTTTTTTACTCTAAATGCCTACATTAGTTACCTGCCTGGAAAATCTTTCAAACGCGTCTTTGTTTCTGTATCTTAGCTCTTCATTTATGAGGAAGGATTCTGGTCTGCAGAGCCAACTCCTCTTCCCCCCAGTAGTAAGGTCATGTTATACATACCCAGGTTAATACATTATTTCAGTGCCCTTCATATTTAATATTTGATCAACAAATTATGAATCTTAGATCCAGATTAGTTTAGCTAGTCCTTGAAGGCATAATCAATTTATGCATGTATCTAAGAAAAGCAGTACTGAGCTTGATTTTTGATATGTGATCTATGACCTTTGCTTGTTTTTCCAACACTTAAATTTGTGCAGGTTTTGGAAGTTTTCTGACAAGGTACAATTAGTTGTTTTAACATTTGAATACCATCTCAAGCCAGTACAGCTTTTATTTTTGTGGTTAAAAATTGACAGCCAATCGGAAGGAACAAAATGAAATCCAAGTGAGCAGTGGGAAGAGAGTTAAATGAAAGCTGTGCCACTATAAATTCTTCAAGATCAGGTTGTGAAGTTGTATGTGATGAACTCTCTGTGATCAGATAAGTATCTTACTTAAAAGAAAAATTAAACCTCAAGAGACATACCCAGAAGTATGGGGTCGATGTTGGGCCCAGTTCTCTTTAATATC